>NC_073645.1:51457500-51462500 GCF_029407905.1 Bubalus kerabau | reverse complement strand
GGCTTCTGCAAAAATGGACATAAACATGGAGGGAAAACACAACAGTTGTTCTCGTGAAGAGCGGCCTCGGGACAAAGACAAAGAATAAAAAATGTCTTTTGTATTTACTTGAAACAAATGAATGGTATCAGGTGAAAAATATCTGTCTGTGCTTGTTCAGATTTAAGGCCTACAAATTTGCACCTTATTTCAATTTCCTGCATGCACTGGAGGAAGTGCGAATAGCTTATTCAGAGGCAGATTAATGCAAAAGAGCTGAGGGGGGACATAAATCTACAAGCAGTGACTTGTACCATCATGTAAGTGTAATGATTATCAAACTGGAATCAGGGCTCAGAGTATCAGCTTAACACAGAGAAAATTTGCTTGATGTGAGAGTATTAAAGCCGTGCTATAATATATCCATATACTGTGACTAAATTTTATAGTTCATGAAGCATATTAGTATTACACTATATCCTGGTACATTCAAAAGGTGATTTCCATTTAGATGCTCATTTTTCATGAAGATAAATATGACATGAATCATAATTTCCCTGAAGTAAATATTACAAATAATAAAATACTCAGGCAAGCAAGTTGAGGAATGACAGTAATGTTTTCCATTTGTATGGTAAGTGACGAACCTTGTGGACTATCAAGTAACAAATTGAATGTTTAATCTTTCTCCATGCAGATTGAGGGCGGCAGAGAAGCAGCGGTCTCACAACAAATTGAGAGTTCTCTGGTGGCTCGTGGAGTATCAGCTATTTTGCCTTTGGAGGCCAATAGAGGGTGTCAGCAGAGCTTTGTCAAAATATATCACGAGCATGAAGTTGTAAAATTGCAATTTACAACAAAAAGACTTTGGGATAACGGGCAAATCTTAGGCATGCTAAATACATAGCAAATATTTAGAGAGGCTTTGTAAGCAATTTAAATATTGTTAGGGGAAGTTGCTTAGCATCTGTGGCGCATCCCAGAGGTAAAGAAAGAAACGTATCCTATCAAACGGTAAATAGTCTATTTCAAATGATAAAAATATTCCTTAGCGACCAGCGGTTGGAGTTAAGCTAATAGGTTGAAGGTGGCTTCCAGCCAGGCCCCAGATCAGGCATGGCACACCTCTGGGCATCATGGCCTGGCCATGGGACAGCAAATTTGCTGATCTGTCCTTAAGTTTTGGGAGTCCCTCTGGGCCTCGGGGATGCAGGGGCCTGAGGCCCGGGATTGCGTCTGTTATCTCCGTGTGGTTGGCACGAGGCGGGGTCAGTGCCACCCAGAAGCCCCGAGGGGCCCTCCAGGTCCCAGTTCGGGAGCGCTTGTAGGGCACGGCCAGGGGATGTTCTCTTTTGCTAAAGGTTCTGTTGTTTATTAATTTTAAGTTGCAGTGTCTGCGCTGCAAGATGAGGCCACTAGCATTTTGATTAAGGATTTTATACATGAAAAAATTTTCATTATCTGACTTCCCAGAGCCCTCCTGATTGGTTGGCCGCCTGACCCACAGCTGGGTCTCGCATGCTGGGGTGGTGCTGGGGCGGAGGTGTGCCCTGTGCTGTGGTCTCTGCTACAGGAGCAATTAACGGGGCTCCTGACTCTCGGGAAAGTCAAGACTCTCCACGAGCAAGCAGCAGCAAAGGCACTTCAGTGGGTTTTGCTCGTTTTCTGTTTCAGGAGGGTGAGGAAGGCCCGTGGCATCGGAGGCATCGTGAGCATGCAGGACAAGGCTGGGGTTGGGGGCGGGAACAGCGTTAGGAGTACGGCCTACTTTTATCGTTTTTTTTTTTAAACAGGATATTCTTCAGTTAATTCGTCTCAGTCGCTTTCCTTAATTCTTTGAACGTCTGCTCAGATTAAGGGTGAGGAGATCTAGTCCTTGAATGGGGGAAGGAAGGGCTTGCCGTCTTATCATATGAAGACAGGGGCAGGATTGGGGAACTCACCGAGGTGTGCTGCTGGTGGTCAGCTCCCTGGGGACTGCAGAGGCCGTGGGTGGGTGTGGGTGGAACCCTCTGACCAGGAACTCCGCTGGGGGTAGCCGGAGAGTGAGGAGGGACGACCTAGCTGGGAGGAGGGTGGGTCCCAGGTCAGTCTGCAGGTGGGAGCTCCCTGCTGGCCGCACCAGGGCTTCTGCCTGCTCCCAGGACGCCGCCGTGGGGAGCCCTCTAGTGGGGACTGGCGGCACTGCGGCCTCTCTGACATCAGCGTGGATGTGGTCCCCCTGGACCCCCAGCTCAGGGTGGACCCCGCCCCAGTAGGAGGGGAGTGAAGTGGGGGACTTCCCGGTGGGCCCCGAGCGCGGTGATGGGAACACGCTGGGCTGTCCACGTGCCAGGCCAAGGTGACAGGCCTGTTCTCTGCAGAACAGGCAGGACCTTCCAGAAGGTGCTGAGCGGCCTTGTCGGGGCAGGTGCTGGTCCTGTTCGCTGACCCTCCTGGAAAGTTGCTGCTGAGCAGCGCGAGCGGAGTGGTGCTGACTGGAGACCGCCTGCGCTCCTGGGGCTGCAGCGGGAGGTGGGTGGTGGTTTCCCGGCTGTGTTCTCTGCGTCACTCCCTGGCCTGCGCCCGGCCATTTGTAGGGTCCCGTGTACGCTCTGTGCATGCTGGGGTTTTGACAACTCTCTTACCTTTTTTTTTGTAATTGCAGAATCATAAAATATTTTAATTTCAAGGTTAGCAATTTTCTCTTGCATACTTAATTTATAATTAGCTGGTTTATAAACCTGTTCTGTGAATATGATTTTACTGTTGCCAAATGTTCTTCATGAATAATTAAGGGCAAATCCCTATTTATCAAATTATTAATATACCTAATAGCCTTGTTTTCGTAAACAATGCATTGGAGTTGGATTTAAAGGGAGCCCTTCTCCAAGGGATCTGGTGTTGGGTTCCCACCGCGGCGAGGACCCTCTCGGGGTGTCTGCACAGAGGGACGCTTGTGCTGCGCCGATGTCACGCCCCCCGGGCTTCTTTCCTCCACAAAAGCCCAGGTATCAGTAGCTGGACAAACACAATGGCCATTCACCAGTGGGACTGGCCTCCCCGGCCCCGCGAACAATGTTGTTATTTGTTCCGAGCAGTTCAGCAGGAGCGTTTTTGGAGGAAATGTAACAGATGAAACCATCCTTTCAGCCTTTCAAGGTCTCTTTTCGGCATAATCCTCCCCCCATCCGCAGGATCCCATTTTTCAAACTGGGAAAGCAATTCTCACGTGTGAGTTGGACCCAAGGATGTAAAGAGCTGTGGTCCCGGCCCTCCAGCTGGGTGACCTGGATCCTTGAGGATTTGGGTCCAGAAGACAGGGGAAGAGCTCCAGAACGTACTTCAGTTGGGAGAGAAAATGAAAACTCATGCGGGGAGTGTGTGTGTGTCTGTGCGAGTGTGTGTGCGTGTGCATGCATGTATGTGTGGAACACTCGCCCGGGGGGGGTGTGTGTGTGTATGTATGTATGTATAACACTCGCCCGGCTGTGTGTGTGTTTAACACTCGCTCAGGGTGTGTGTGTAACACTTGCCCAGGGTGTGTGTGTGTGTAACGCCCAGGGTGTGTGTGTGTGTAACACTCGCCCAGGGGGTGTGTGTGTGTAATGCCCAGGGTGTGTGTGTAACACTTGCCCAGGGGGTGTGTGCACGTGCGTCTGTAACATGTGGCCCCGCCTTCCTCTGTGCCCGTCAGCTTCACCAAGGACCACAGAGCCGCTCCCTCTTGCTGTGCCAGTACCCACGTCAGCTTCTCACCCACTGAAGGTCCCCAGCTGCTGCCCCTCGGTAGTTCCAACAATCGGAACAACAAGCAAGCAAGCCCGTGACAATAGTTCAGGGCTGTCTGCCTAGCGTCAAACTTGCGGTGTTCCGGCCGGGGGTCCCTGGCTTCCGCGGCCAGGAGCCCGGCCCGTGACTGGGGTGGGGGTCGGTGGGTCCCTGGCTTCCTCGGCCCGGGGGCCTGGCCCGTGTCTGGGGTGGTTTAGGTGCTGGCTTCCCCGGCAGGGGGCCCGTGTCTGGGGTGGCCGTTGGTGGGTCTCCAGAAGGAGCCGAGGGCCTCATGGCCGTGTTCTCGGGGCGGCCGTGTTCTCGGGGCGGCCATGTGTGTGCGACGCCGTGTGCATGATTCATTCCAGAGCAGTTTTAGTCCTCATAAAATATTCATTTTGGTTGTGCAGGGCCCTGTAATTGCCATCTCTCACCCTGAATTATTTATACCTTGCACAGACTGACAAAGCTTTGCCATGCGGCCCTAGATGAATCAGAAACATGGATCTTTGCTGCCAACAGCATTATAGTTTCACAAAATATGGCAGCAGCGTCACTCTGGGCTGCCTCATCTCTAAATCCAGCTTTTCTTGATTTGACATTTTCTTTACTCTTCCATTGTCTTAGTCAGGCAGAAAGGTTGCCTCTTAACTTGAAGCAGCAACCTTTCTTGCTTGCATTATAGCCGCTGTGCTTGAGAGGACTAATGTATCTTTATTGCCCTTACTTTTTTATGCTCAGTAACAAGACAGTGCTTGGGCCCACTTTAGAGCCATATATTATACATTAGCGATAAAATGATGCAAATAGTCCTGAATACTCTTCAAACAGATAGTGGAGATCAGGCTGGATCGAGCTGCTTGTCACAGAAACAGACAAGAAAAGGTGTCTGGGAACTTGGGCCTGGCCACCCGCCCCGGCTGTGGGCTGCAGGCCCGGCCGGAGGGGCCCAGGCGGGGCTGGCGACCTGTATGGGCCCCTTGGTAGGTGGAGGTAGCATGCCAGGCTCCCCACTCTTGGATCCTAAATGCATCTATTCAGCATCCAGCCTCTTCCCCAGCCTGGGCGCACCGGGACATCTCTGCTTTGCAGCCGGGTGCTGACTGATATTTCCTTGTGTTTCTCTGTTGCAGCCTGAACGCTCCTCCCTGCCTTGGGCGGGGGCTCCGGGGGGCGGGACATGGGTGCGCACCATCCCCGCAGGCCCAGACTCAGGCATTTGGAAGGCATCATGTCTGGATATTCAGGGGAACCGTGTATCATGAATTAGG
>NC_073645.1:51445000-51455000 GCF_029407905.1 Bubalus kerabau | reverse complement strand
CTCATTACAGGTTTTCTGAGGAAGCACATTGTCTGAGAGCCCCAGAAGCCGATCGGCTAGGATTGCTCAGTAATCAATACTGCAGCGGCTGATGGCCCGGTGTGCACACACCACAGCTGTGGCCACCCTTTCAGGGACTTCCCAGTAATTAGCCGGGGCTCCGCCGAAGCACTCCCCCACAGGTCACTTTCTTATCAGTCAGGGGAAAGTCTCCTGAAGGCTCTATCTTTTAATTTGACTCTTTTTAACTGTTTCCTTTCAAGGGGGCAGGTGGGGCCGCAGCCACCGACGCCCCGGCCGGAGCTGCTGTCCTGAGGGGAGGGTGTGGGGGTGTCCTTGTTGGGGTGGACACCCCGTGGAGTGACCCACTTCAGGGGGAACAGTCCGGTGGCATTTAGTTCAGTCATAGGGCTGGGCAGCCACCACCATCTACTCACAGATGTTTCTGCTGGCCCCCAAAGGAGACCCCCTGCCCATCAGACACTTGTTCCCCTTCCCCCCACGCCCCACCACCCTGCAGCTGCCAGCTGGGCTGTCCTTCCCCACTCCCATCTTCTGGGTGGTTTTCTCGACTCATTTTCCTGATCAAGGTTACCAGATATGAAGAGTCTCCTGGTTTTGTGTTCTGGATTCAGTAACTGAAAATGGGGTGGATCTGGGACGGGGGTCCCTGCTGTCGGGGAACCCCGGAAGGTGTCAGCCATGATTCACACACAAATGCTTTGGGACTTTTGACCAGTAACCCGGAGGCCGATCCGTCGGTATCAGTTTGCTGCTTGTTAAGAGCTCAGCCTTGAGATGGAAAATCGAGCACCACCCCCCCTTTTCAGTGCTGGGCTCAGATTTCCCACATTGCCATGATGGAGGGCCAGAAGCAGAGGCCTGCGAGCTGGGACTGAGGCAGGGGTCCCGCGAGGGAGGGGCTGCAGGAGGTGGAGCTCTGTCCTGGGGGTGGGCTCCATGAGGTTGGGCCCACCGGGAATCTGGGGTCAAGGCCTCCTGCCTCAAAGCTCGAGCTCCCCCGCCCCTGTTTCCAAGCACCAGCAAGACCAGGCCTGGGGACAGTCTAAGACTTGACAACTAAAAAATCAAATAAGCATCATTGCATGTAGGGTTTCTTGAGAGGCTGTGAATAGGTTGTTTCAGACACGTGACACCCACATGCAAAAGACGAGCCTCGAGACAGTTCGAAGTCTCCTTTTCCTCCTCAGTCACCAGGGTGCGCGCGCCAAGCCCATTGCCTTTCTAAGGAGACAATCTATTTCTCCTTTGACCAGAGGGAAAGAAATCATTATTCCATGATTAGTGGCTTCGGTTAGGTAAGGCGGAAGGCGACGGGGATGAGCTGTATTAATTACCCCACGCTTGCCGGCAAGACCGCCTTCTCAGCGACTTGGCCACTGGGAAGTTGCAGCTTTTGGTAGAAGTGGGCAAGTTCTGAGCTCCTGGAAGTGGGAGGAAGGCCCTGCTGTCAGATGAGAGACATCTCATCAGCTTTTCTCTGACAAACCAAATTCATTCCTTATGTAATTGATAACGGCCTTGGCCAATTACTTCACACATTACAATACACAGAGGCCCCCTTTACAGGTTTTGCAGGGCTGTAATTAGCTATGCTAATATCCCCTTTATTGGCCCTAATATTGCTCAACACCTTTTGCCATCCTGGAACCCACTAGAGCCCCATGGCCTGTCAGGACCGCTGATTA
Organism: Bubalus kerabau; assembly: GCF_029407905.1. NCBI lineage: Eukaryota > Metazoa > Chordata > Mammalia > Artiodactyla > Bovidae > Bubalus > Bubalus kerabau. The sequence continues at coordinate 51,453,291 of NC_073645.1, read as the reverse complement.
TTGAGAAGGATAGCTTTAATCAAACATAATTGCAGTTAATTTTTCTCTCCTGCTCTGTTGCCAACGTCTAATGCCACGGACTCCTTGATATTCCATTAAATTACAATTAAACAGCCTCCTTTGTTTCTGATTGTCCTGAACAACACCACAAAGTTCTGTAGCCGCTTAAAGGAGAGTGTTTGGCCCTAATTGCCTGTGCGCTCACAAAGGGCCAATTTACACAATACCCATGTAGAATTTAAACAGTTCATAATGTAATGGATATTACACAGGAGCCTAACACTACAATTAAAATGATTTTCATCAGATAGAGAAGCTCTGGTTAATCAGCTTCATAAAAGTAAATATAAATGAACTAATTCATAGCTTAAACACACAGAAAGGGAGCAGACTCTGAGATTAGTCACTGCGGAGGGGGCTAGCCCCTTACCGTGGGATACCCGGGGTGGGCGCCTGTATAAACGGTGGGTCCCCGTACCCGAGCACCCGGGTCCTGCCGCGAGCACTTCCGGTGGCGCCGTACGCGAGGACGCGGCAATGATGCCCAGAGACCACGCTGAACCTTCCGCGGAGGGCGCAGCCCTGCCCGAGCGGCGTCGGAACCGTCCCTGCAGAAGAGGGGGTGGCCTCGGGCTCAGACTAACGCTCTCAGGGGCCGGACCCGCGGCCCTGCCCTTGCCGCCCTCAGGAGGAGGACCCCGGGCCCACCCTCATAGGCTGATGCTCTTGAGTGGAGAGGCGTGTGCTGTTCTCAGGGCTCCTAAGCGCCAGGGGGGCTCACCCGCGGGGCCCCTCGCCTAATCCCCGCTGGCTCTAAAAGAGGAAACCCGATGTCCAAAGTCACGCGCCGGCACCTTCCCCCTTGTCGTCGCCGCCGCTGAGAACTTGCCCAGGATTTTGCGCGCAGTTTGCAAGCAGAATATTGCCGGGGAGTTTCGACTGACGTGTAGCAATGTGCCCTGAGCCCCGCTTCCCCTCCTGCCTGGGAGAAACAAGTAAATAAAGCCCATATTTCAAGCTTGATTTACTCTGGTACCTACTGTGAAAGATGATGACTCTTTAGGGAAATAAAGACAGGGTCAGGGAATTAGTGTACATAATGGTCATTTTGATGATGGGCCAACAGATGCGACCAGGAACACACTGTACACAATTAAGCATAATGCACTAATGACAGGTTAGAATTTTTATCGCCTCTTTGCCGTCTAGCAGCAAATCCATGGTTAGCAGCAATAAAGAGTTTATTGGTGTTAAAGCCAAAGATTTTCTGACATAGGAAAGATTTTTCCTTTCATAACAAGAGTATTAAATCCTTTGTGTACCAGACTCTAGAAGTGAGATATGTAAAGTGCTTGTCAGATATTCCTTAGGAAAAAGCCAATTAAAGGGTAATTGAGTAAAGGATAAGAATTACCATTCGACCTCATGTGTGTGTCCCTTCCAGGGAGCCCCTGCACGTGGAGATCCAGGCTGGGTGAGTACTTGGGATGGTTCAGTGGGCGGGGTCAGCAGCCAGGTGCGCTGGACTGGACCGCCCACCGAGGGGAGGCCTGGTCGAATCCTTGAGGAACAGGAAGGAGGGCAGAAACTGGGCGCAGGCCTCCTCTTCCTCCTCTGTGTGTCCCCATGCGTGCTGGGCCTTGTTTGGTCTGAGTAACCGGGGCCGATGCCGGGGTAGGCCCCACACTCAGGCCTCCAGGTCTCTCCCAGGTGCTTTCGCTGTTCTTCAGAAACTTGGAAAAGAGCCCCACATGGCCAGAATGTGTAAGCGTGTGTGTGTGTGTGTGTGCAACTGTGCTCCCGTTCTACAGCGGAGCCCCAAGATGTCTGGGATGGTTCTGGGGCCCAGCACCCCACTTTGCCCCTCTCTGTAGCCACCAGCAGTCAAGGCCCATGGTGTCTGCACACAGTGTGGCCGTGCAGGCTCGATGCCAACTCTGCCCCCCTGGAGGTGAAAGCACGAGTGGGCTAAAGAGACAGCGAGGGCTTGGAAGACACCTGCTCTGGAGGGGGGAGATCAGGCCCCGAATGAAGGGCTCCCCCGGCCGGCTCCACGCGGCTGAGTGGCTCTGGCCCACAGATGAGCTGGGTGGTAATGTGTGGAGTAATTGCACCGGAGTGGCTGTCCCCAAAGTGGAAGCCTAATTGCCTGACAGGATGGTAACTCGGTGACGCCCTCACCTTGTTAGGCCCTTCCTGATGCGGTCGGGCGCTGGTGGCCGCAGGTGCGCCTAATTTACCTCGCTGCGGAGCGCGTGGAGCTTAATTGCACAGTGGTTGTTAGGAGAAATTGGTGGGTGGACGGCCGGGTGGCTTACTGTACGTGATGGCAGATGGTGTTCAGAGGCGCAGCGAGCTGAGTGTATAGGTGAGGCGAGTTAATAAAAGATGTAAATTCCGGCCTAAAATAGCGAGGCTGCGCGGGATGTAAGGAAATTTAATTAAGTGGCCACTATTCTTTTCCCCCCGCCAGTCAGTTGGGTGTTCCTCTGCTCTGGTGGAAAGTCGTCTCGGATACTCTGGGAGATGTGAATCTCCGTCTTCTGGATCTTTTTTATTTTCTGAGATGATAAGCTACTGCAAGGAACCTTGGCTTTCAGGTTGAAGTCAAGGCGATCACGTGAAGCTTTGTAAAAACTGGGTCATCATCCAGTGGAACGTTGAGATTTGGGAGGAAAATGGAGAAGATGAGTGTTGATGGCCGTGTGGATGCTTGTCAGTCCAGAGGCCCCAGCTTTGTTGGGCTCAGGACTCCCGTGGCCTTGAGAGGAGGCAGTGGTGGTGGGGGGGCTGAGACCCCCGTTCTGCCGTGGCCGGGGGTGCAGCCAGGCCTCCTGGGCTCTGTGAGCCTCTGTCACGAGTCAGGGCATCTGAGTGTGTCCCGGAGCATGTGGGCATGGGGAGGACGGCGTCTCCGCGCACTTTGGAGACCCCTGAAACGTCACGCTTCCCAGCAAGACCAGGCCTGGGTGGGAACAGGACCCCTTCCAGGTCCTGCCTCGCTCCAGCCAGGGCAGTGAGCATTTCCCTGCCGCATATGGGCCTTGGTCAGTCCCTTAAAACCCCATGTAGGCCTTTCACAGACATCGCCGCCCTGAAAACAACATCCTCAATTTTCTCTTAAGACGTGTACTTACTGTAACTTGAAAAACTCTCTTTTAAAAGTGTGGCAACCTACGCAGTGGTGGCCCCTAGGGTTGGGCTGCCAGGTGGAATTCACGCCCCGTTAAATTTGAATTTCAGATACACAATTTTTTTTTTTTAAAGGATAGCTATAGGCTTTGGAATTCTCAAGTGGCTCAGTGTAAAGAATCTGCCTGCCAAGGCAGGAGACACAGGAGATGCAGGTTCGATCCCTGGGTTGGGAAGATCCCCTAGAGGAGGAGATGGCAACCCACTCCAGTATTCTTGCCTGGAGAATCCCATGGACAGAGGAGCCTGGCGGGCTACAGTCCATGGGGTTGCAAAAAGTTGGAAATGACTGAGCAACTGAGTATGCATGCATGTTTTGGGACAGGCCTGTCCAAAACATTATTCATTGTTTATCTGAAATTCAGTTTTAACTAGGTATCCTGTGTTTTTATTTGCTGAAGTTGGCAGCCCTCTCTAGGGTGGACAGGTCCCCAGGGGTTAATGGTTGTGCAAAGATCCAGGTGAGAAATGGCCAGTCTAAGTCACAGTTGTTATTTTAGAGCTTGGAAAAGCCCTAGCCGTCAAGACAAATGTAAGTCACTCCTTCCGCATGTGGAGACACTGGGAGCTGGACCTGGGCGTGCCTGCCTGGCTGCCTCTGGCGTGCGCGTGCGTGCGCGCACGCACGCGCGTGCTCTCTCTCTCTCTCTCTCTCTCTCACCCCCTACAGGGCAGCCAGCAGATGGCGTGGGGTCATTTCCCCGGCTCCCCAGGCAAGAGTACCTTTCAAAAACTTTGTGTCTTTTGTCTGATAACCCTAACAAATATCCATTTTTTGTATCTTTGTAGATTCTTTCTAAAGTTTTTCCTCAAGTGCAATCAGAACTGTTTGAAGAATGCAGGCAACCCCCGGGACATGCGAAGATTCCAGGTACGCGAATCTGGACCGCGGTCTGCACTTGGAATATGAAAGTCGAATTCTCTGCTGTGCAGTGGTTTAGGGAGTCAGTGTTTAGTTCCCAGGGGCCTGGGTGCAAACCAGGGTGGGTTCATTTGATGGAACCTTTAAATCAAATGCTTTGAAATGATGTGGCACCTCACGTTGGCCAGAGCCATGCAGCCCGCTGAGACATACAACAGAGTGAAGTCTCCTCTGGAAACATGATGTGAGTTTCTGCTCTGATGAGGGAGTGTGTGTGTGTGCCTCTTGCGGTGGGCACACGGCCCAGCTCTGCACGTTAGGCAGCAGAGTACCCCGAAATCAGAGGAATCAGAGCTGTAGGTTAGGTTGAAGTCTGTCTTATATTCAACCATGGTGAGTGCTATGGATGTGTTACAGAGAAACTTGAAGGATCTTTCCAAGTCAAGTCCTCCTAAGGCTAGCGTCTCACTTAGTCTGTTCCCTCACTCGTTCCTCACTTGGTTGGTTAGACTTTGGGGGCCACACTGAAGACCTTCCTTAGGGATGGCTTGGTCTGTCGTGGGGGAGGACCGCTGGGTAATAATACGTGGGGTCCCCTCCCAGGATGGAGGGGCCTCCTCCTGGCGGGGCTGGACTTGTTCCAGGCAGGCCTCCCCCAGTTGCGGACTGGTCCCCTGCTCAGCTTCCCTTCCCCCAGGAATCCCCTGATTCCCTGCCTACGAGCTGGACTGCGTCCCTGCACCCAGGCTGACTCATCCTCTGCTCAGCCTCAGATCCCAGGATTTGCTTTCAAGGAGCGAGATGGCGAGACAGTTTGGGGTTCGGTTGGTTTTCAGTTGGATAAACTACAATCCAGTCACGTTGTTCTTGCCTTTGTGAATGACCGGGAGGTGGCTTCAGGGGAAGGGTCCTCAGCACACAGGATGGATTATTTTACTGACTTTCATCATAAAAATATCTGGGCCGGGACACAGAACTGGTCCTTACCCGCCAGAGAAGAACATGGGCCCCCATTGCTAGGCTGGGTGTTGCCAAATGCTTCTTCTTTGGCATTTAGACTAGTTTACCATCACATCACTCAAGGCTTTTCTAGAAATGTAAGTGATGCTTCAGTCTTTGGGTGAAACACAGGACCCCTGTCTTGACATCCAGCCCAGCAGGCAGAGCGGGTGGAGCATGCATTTCCAGCCCATGTCAGTCTCAGCACCTTTCTGTAGGTGCATGGCGGGCCGGCCGGCTGTGAAACCGAGCACAGCCCGCCGCACTCTCTGCTCAGCGACGCTTTTCCCTTGGCGACTGACCTATATAGAGACAACGGAGCAGAGATGGTGTCCTTTTGTGTGTTTATTTTTACCTTTTCTTGTTTCTTGAACTTATCATGGTTGAGGAATGGGAGAGGGTCAGGTCTGTGGCTCGGGGTTGCTTCTGTGTCTCTGCATCCCTCGTGGGGGTGTGTTGGTTGAGGCCCCTCTGTGCCCAGGGTGGGGACTGGCAGACAGGCTGCCAGGAGGGCACCTGTGCAACCCTGGCGTCAACACTGCCAGGCCAGTAGTGGCCCCGGAGCGGGGTCAGGGCCACCTCTGCCAGGGCGGCAGGGATGTCTCACCCTGGATCTGGGGACGCTGGACTGGCAGTGGTGCTGATATTATTTTGAGGCTCAGAGGGGCCTGTGCTGTGGAGACTTGCACGATCTTGGCAGCGTCCACAGCGAGAGAGGGTCGTCCAGGAAGGTGGTTCCTTCCTTTGGAGGGGGGTGGGTCCGGTGGGTACTCGTTACACCTTGTCGTCTTCTTGTGGGGCCTGAGACTTCTATAAGACATCAGTTACTCACAGATACCTTGACATACAAATATGTAGAATACCTTTACATATAAATATGTAGCTTTGCCTTTTTGAAAACCTTTTCCTTATAATCAGTTTTATCTGTCATTTTCTTAAACTAGCAGACTTGTTTTTAGAGCGGTTTTAGGTTTACAGAAAAGTTGCACAGAAAGCGTGAAGAATCCCCACGAGCCCCTAGCTGCCCTGCCCTGCCCCGTCCCATCTCCACGCCCCAACTCTCCCCTGCATCTTGCGTGTATGGCTCCTTGTTCACGGAGGCCCGCCACAGCTGAGGCTTTTAAGCCACCTCGTGTGGCAGGCTTTTACGTGTGCCCACCTCCTGGTGCCCCCTTACCTGCCCAGCTGTTCTCCGTGAGGCTGTGGTTCTCCAGGGGGAGCTGGCCCTCCTTGCTGTCCAAACAAGAACCGGGGCTCCCTGCACCCCAGATCCAGGCTCTGGCTCACGTCTGGGCTCACGTCTCAGCCACCCCAGGTCTCCCGGAGATAATGCATTACGCAGAGCCCCTCTGTTCAAGGCAGATCTCAGGGCCGGTGTCATTTCCTGTTTCCTGAGTCGTTAGTTAGGCAGGGGCACCGATTCTGGGGTGCTTGTCACAAGCTCCCCGGGGAAGGTGTCCCTGGGAGCAAAGCTGTCCCTGCTGGCATGACTTCCTTCTTTACTCCTGTGAAGTACTGAGACGGGAGGGCCTGAACCTGGATCAGGGCCGAGTCACCCCTCCAGCAGACAGCTCGTTGCCCAGACAGAGTGGTCCTCGTCTTCCTCACCGTGAACTTGAGAAAGGATACTTTCCCTGCTGAGAAACCACTTTATTCCTATTCAGCTCTGTCTTTTCAGATGCAAAAAACGTGCATTCCCAGATCCTGGCTGTGTCTGTTACATTGGCCTGGGCTCGTTGGATGATGGGGTGTGGGCGGTAGAAACAGCTTCTCATTTATGAAGCCTTTTTTTTTTTTGGGAGGGGAGTGGGGGCAACTCTGAATCCTCACAACTCCTCAAGGAAGGACAGTCTCCAGTGAACCCATTTTAATTAGATAAACTATCTAATCAATATGTGAACAGATCAATCAAAACGGTAGCTTTAAGACGAGTGGCTGGAGGGGTGTTTCTGCAGCTAATGGCAAAGAAGAATTTTTCCGTCTGAACTGAACTCACTTGTTGGCAGAATAGGAGATTAAACTGTAATTAGTGCAGCGGGTGTGGAAGAGAAGCAATCTTGAGCCACAACAAAACAACCCACCCACCCCATTAGCCAAAAAAGGCTGTGTGTGTGCGCGCACGTGGCTTTGAGGAGGATCCCGGGAGCGGCTGCGGAGGTTCGGGGGCCCGCCGCCTGGCGGGGCCCTGCTCCCGTCTGCCTCGGGTCTCACTGGCGCTTGTCTCCGCAGGTTGTCGTGTCCACCACGGTCAACGTGGACGGCCACGTGCTGGCCGTGTCCGACAACATGTTTGTGCACAACAACTCCAAGCACGGGCGGCGGGCCCGCCGCCTGGACCCGTCAGAAGGTACGGCCCCTTCTTATCTGGAAAATGGTAGGCACACTCTGAGCGTCTTTTTTTATTTGCGATGCTTCCTTTCCCTCGCGCCATCCTTTCTGTCCTTGTGGATTCATGTCCGGTTGCCCCTCCCTGGTCAGACCCACGTCCTCGGGGTGGCCTCCTCCCCTCCCCTCCCTCGCTGGCGGGGCTGGGGGGCTCGGCTTTCCCAACCTGCTCACCCCCGTGGCCCTCACTTTATTGGTTGGTCTGTGTCTAAGATTGGTTTCTTTTGCTTAGAGCATTTCTTGCAGTTTTAATTTATGTGGGTTTTTTTGGGCTTCTTGTAAGCCTCCATCCGGCTCATCCCCGAGGCTTTGGGCACCTGCTAGGGTGCTCACATCCTGGTCCCGTGGGTTTCAGGGACCTCCTGGCCCTCCATGGAGAGACAGCCTGCACGTGTGCACACGTGTGTGTGTGTCCACACGTGGGGGCATAAGTGGAGGGAACAAGAAAAAAAAACAGCATAAAATGTGTACCAAATGCTTCCAAATGATGGACTTCTTGTTTTTCTTGTTAAATGAGAAGAAATTTAATAAGGGTGATAGGCTGGTAAGCCAGGATTCAGAAACTCACAGACACGGACCTTTCCAAGCCGCTCTGTCACCTGCTCTGTGTGGACAGGCGGGTATCTCCATGTGTCCCCTCCCCCTAACGTAAGGTCCGGTCCCCTGTAAGACAGTCCATGAAAAGCATGAGGTTCTGACCAATAGGAATTGCTGGGAAAGTAATGTGAGTTTTTTTTTTTTTTAAGTGAATTACAAACACAACAGCATGATTAAATTCTTCAAAGAGCCCGTAGACTAAGCGATTTTAAGACAAACTCTCTAGACTGAGGTCTCGGGTTCAGGGGCTGCACGT
>NC_073645.1:51422500-51440000 GCF_029407905.1 Bubalus kerabau | reverse complement strand
CGCCCAGCGCTGCTGAGGGCCTCTGCACTGTGTGGTTCTTGTAGCTGATCACGCCCCACGCCATCCGTGTCCAGACCCCACCGAGGCACATTCCTGGAGTCGTCGAAGTCACCTTGTCCTACAAGTCCAAGCAGTTCTGTAAAGGTGCTCCAGGGCGGTTTGTCTACACCGGTGAGTCCACCTTTCCAGCTTTCCCTGATCCAGGAGGGCCTCTCCATGGCCCCCGGGGTCCCTGAACAGGTTCTGCAGGGAGGGCTGGTGGGTGAGCCAGGGGGTGGTGTCATCGGGGAAGTCTCTGCATCCTTGACCAGTTGGTGTGACGCCGTGAACAGGTGCAGACCCCTGGGGCCGCGGGATCTGTCCCCTCAGCCCGTCTGTGGTCCTGCCTGTAAAGGGAGGCGGTGGGCTGTCGGTAACCACGCTCCCAGCGTCCAAGGGGTGGCTGCCCCGTGAGGTCCCAGAGGTCAGGCTGTGTCCCTAAGGTCACCCATACCTGTGGATAACAGAAGCAGGTCTCTGCCCAGCGTGGGGCCTCACACCACACACTGCCCTGTTGCTGATGGAGGGTCTGAATTTTGTGCGGGGCGGGGCACGCAGACATCACCGGGAAGGGTCCCCTCTGAGGTCCTGGACCGCCATCCAGAAGCCATGCTCCGCAGTGCTTTGCACACAGGCGGCTTGGAGGACACGACCCGTCCGAGGCTGCTGTTGGGAAAGACCACAGTGACCATAGGGCTCGTCCACCTCAGGGCCTCTGGTCCTGCCGCCCACAGAGGCTGGGGTGTCTGAGAGGGCTCCAAGCGCTGAGCCCCCAGGGGGTGAGGGCTTGTTCTCGGACAGGGTGGCCTCCACATGCTCACCTGGTCAGGGTGGCCGTGAGGTCCCTGCGGGAGCCTGGGCTGGGCCTCAGGGTCTGACCACGTGCCTTCCACTCGGGGGCGGGGTGAGGAGTGGAGATGACTTGCCCCCCCTTTAGGAAGCAGATGCGAAGTGTAAGTTCTTCGGGGCCAGCTCAGTGTCACCCCAGGGCTACACCTGGCTCAGGTCCCGGCTGAGAGCAGGGCTGCTGTGTCCAGAGGCACCCAGACCCTCGACAGCCTGGGCTGCAGAGACGCCTGCATCCTTGATGGGGCGAGGCAGCCTCCAGTTGGGCGCTGAGAAGCGCTGAGCGAGTCAGCAGGGCAGGGAGGAGCCATTTCCGCCCTTGGGGCCAGCGCATGCCGCCTGGGGCCCAAGACCCTGGGGACGCTGATGGGCACCTACCTCCAGGGCGGGGGCTCGGGCCCCCTGGTGTGACCAGGAAATGATGGACAGCGGCCCCCCCCCCACTGTGGCCCCCAGCCTGCTAAATAATAAAGACTCAGGAAGTGGGGCGGGCAGCCGGGGCCTCCTGTGAGCCTCGTACCCGCGGCCATGGCGGGGGCTCTTCTGGGTGGAAGGACCTCTGAGGCTGCCAGGGCTGGGGGTGGGCAGGGCCCCCGATGGGCTGTCTCCCCGAAGTGCTCAGCCGCCTCTGCACGGCCATTGCTGACCTGTGGGTACCCCACTGGGTTTCTGGCCATGAGCTCAGGATGTGGGCAGAGGGAGCCCTGCTCCACCCCACCTGGTATCGCCTGGGGGGCCTGGGGGCCGCCCAACCCCCGCGTCCTGCCTGGGGGCCCTGGGGGACACTTGACCCCCGCTTCCACTGCCCCCTGGGTGCGTGTGTGACCTGAGCTCCCAGGAACAGCCGCTGAGGCATCTGGGTCCCTCGGAGGAGGGGACGTGCGTTCACTGGCAGGCCCTGAGCGGCCACGGGCCACATGGGTGCCAGGTTGGGCCAGGCACTGGGGGGTGGGGGCATCTGTAGGCGGTGGGACCACCCGGGTCTGGCCCAGATGGACAGGGACCCTCCCCCCGAGTCAGCCCCTCTAGCCTCCCGGCCATGCCCCCACGGGTCTCCAGATGCCCAGTTCTTGACCCGTGGGCTCTGGGTACAGAGACCCACAGGCTGTGGTCAGGGTGCTGACTCAGAAGAGACGTGACGGCAGGAAGGCCTGTTCCTCTAAGTGCTCCAGGGGCTACGGGGGACCACGGCCCCTGCGGCAGGAGGGCTGCCGAGCCGGGCGTCATGGCTGGAGGGAGGGCATGCAGGCACCGTGGCATGAGCAGATGGTGTCCTGGGGCCGAGGCCCAGCCGCTCGGGTGCCACGGTGGGGGGGTGGGTGAAGCTGGGGCGGCTCTCCATAGCCAGCTACCTCCAGCAGGGCAGAAAATCTTCCTTGGCCAGAGGGCCCCTGCCCTCAGGGAAGCGGGCATCCCGAGTCCATTCCAGGGACACCCGTGTCCCAGTGCCCGTCGTCCACTTCTGCGGCCTATACTGCGTCCACACCACGGTGAGGGGGCTTCTCAGACCCCACATTCGGGGTCCTGGTGGTCTAAGGCTCTGGGGTTTCCTCCACAAAGGGTTCTCCCGTGAATGGATGCTTCAGTGAAGCCATTCAGCCAGCTGGGCCCCCTCCTGCGGGGGGTTCATCTATGCCTCCCCATCATCAACGGGAATATACATTTCAAATGCGCATCAGGGCTAGGGGGCCCCGAGCTCTCCGGGAGCGGAGGGAAGGTGGGGTCATAACCTGTCTGACCTGGAAGCTTCTGTCTGATTTGTGCTGCCCTGGAATTGATGGGGACAGAGGCGCAATCATGGGGAATCGCTCCTCTCTGCAGGCTGCGCCAGCCCTCCTGGAGGCCGGACACCCTGCGGGCAGCCCCATCCCCTGGGCGTCTGGCTCCCATCATCGGCCGGCTCACAGGGACGCATCCCCCTGAGCCCTCCTGGGTGAGGTGCCAGGCCGCCAGAGGCCAAGGTCTAAACGAGCTGTTTACAGCAGCTGAGAAACCCCAGGTTCTTCTGAACCAGACCCGATGAGTCACCCCAGAGTGGGTGTGCGGTGGGGGCAGGCCGAGCCCACCCAGCCAGGCCCCTTGCCGGCTGCTTTCAGCCCTGGTAAAGGCAGAATTACCGTGGGAGGCGGTGGCAGTGCAGTTGATTAGCACAGCGAAGTAAAAGAGTGAGTCACAATGACATGTCCGGCTCCTCCGCACCAGTCCTTTGTATTCCCAGCGCGCCTCACCCCTGTTGCAAGAAGGTCAAAAATTAGAGAGAGAGAACAATTTTCATGCGGCTAGCACTTAGGAGCAGAATTAACAATCACTCTGTATGTAATTGCCAGTTAATAGTAAATTGCCTTCCAGACTGTAAAATGCAATATAAACGGGTGGGCACCTAAAATTAAATTAATGAGATACTTGCTGCATTTAAAAGTGAACAGTGCAAATTAATAACTGAGTGCAATGCTTGTTTTAATATTTGTCTAATAGTGTATCGTTTGCTCGTTTAATAATAATTAAAACAGTCCCGGAATATCCTACCTGAGGAACTCCATGGGCAGAGTGAACAGTCTCACGTTTATAATTTCAACCAGTAGAAAGACATCGAGTTGTTCAGAGCAATAAAAGAAATTATTTTTTAATTAGAATGTAAGCATTGCGGTGTTATTCGATTAAGACAAATTGGAATTTGTATGCTTCTAATTGAAATTATGTTCGAGGGAAAACTGCTTTTACAGACAGCGTTTTGCGAGCGTGGTGAGGTGCTTTTGCACAATCACAAATGTCCCTTTTCCCAGCGTGTCCGTGTGGCAAGAGGGCTCCCTGTGACATCGAAGGGCAGGAGCTGGTTGGTGGCCTGACTCGTGGGCGTGGCAGCCAGGGGCTCTTCCTGTAGCTCTCTCGCGCCCGAATGTGTGGCTGACCCCCGCACCCCCCCCCCGCAGTTTAGAGATTTCTTTTGCTCAATTAAAGGAATTATCACAAATGGCCAGGCATGAGCATGCAGCCTGCCACGGGCACAGCCAGTTCAGTTACTCAGCAGGATGGTGGCAGAGGCCGTGCCAGGGCCGGAGTGGCAGGGGCCGAGCACGGCGGCCAAGTGTGGACGAGACGAGGACAGAAAGACGGCCGCTTTCCGCACTGAGATGTGCAGCTCAGATACGAGGCTCAGCCAGCAGTTGCCAACAGTTTTCACTCTTCCTGATATGGCATTTCTTTTCTTTTTTTAAAAAATCATTGGTGGTTGTTGTTCAGATGCCCAGTCGTGTCTGACTCTGCGACCCCATGGTCGGCAGCACGCCAGGCCCTCTGTCCTTGAGTGCCTCCCCGAGTTTGCTGAAGCCCATGTCCCTTGAGTTGGCGATGCCATCCAGCCATCTGATTCGTCTGATGCTTCTCCTTTCACCTTCAATCTTTCCAGCATCAGGGGCTTTCCCAGGGAGTCGGCTTAAAACTGGCTACCTGTCGGGGGCGGGGGGCGCTCACTCTGTCTCAGGAGCTGTCTGGCACCAGGGGTGGCTGTCGGCTCGCCCCGGGGGCCACCACGTCCTCTGGCAGCCTCCCGCTACCTAACCCACACTTGGGCCCGCCTCTCGAAGGGCGCGGGCGTTTCCGGAGTGTTTTAAAGTTCTTGTGTGTGCATCCAGACATGATTCTGTCAACAGCTGATGACACGCAGCGGAGTCGATACCCTTCGACCACTGCCACGCCGACCCGCTGTCTCCCAGCCCAGTGCCTTTCAAACAGATTACTTGTATCCACCGTGTGGACGAGTCCTAATTGTCTCCCACCTATCATACTATTTTTACTTTGCTAAACTGCTTGCTCACGCCTTCCTTACCCTTAAATGTAAGCCACCTGATTACTTTGGTGATCAGTTTTTGCCCACGGAGGTGGATGCGGGGGAGGTATTTGCATTTTGGGTTCAGGACACTTTCAGCCCATGTCTGTGATTCCTGGGCTCCCCGTCCCAGCCAGCGAGGCCCAGCGGCTCTCAGCGGCTCCCCGGGCGTTCCTGGCTGTAGCGAGGACCCTGCAGACCCAGGGCCGTCGCTGATCGCTGCTCGCCAGTCGGATGGCATCAGTGGCAACCTCTGCCGCCCTGGAGGACAGATAGATTTGCTTTTAATGTGAGGACGGTCAAGTGGAAAAGCAGCTTGGGGAGACCCCTTCAGGGCCCAAGAGCTGAGATAGCCCCCCAGACAACGCAGGACTCCAGCAGGATGTCTCGCCCTCCCCACCCACCTTTGCTCGTCCTTGGCTGCGAGCCGGGGGCAGAGGACGAACTTGTCCCTGTTGGGGGGGATGGCGAGCAGACCACCTGGTTGTCTCTGGGGCCATTGGTGGGGCTCCTCGGGGCCACAGAGGAAGGGGCGGGCCCCCTGGGGTCGTCTGCACGGTGCAGCCCAGCCCCGGACCAGACAGCGACCCGTGAGTCCTCCGGCACGCGGCACGGCTCGGGGGATGCTTGCCCAGCGCCGCGGCTCTCTCAGGAGCCGGGCGGCGAGGCCTCCCGGGTCCCTGCCGTCCCCTTGCCTGCCGTCTGGGAGGAGGCCGGAGAATGAGGCACATCGTGCATGCTGTTGCGCAAGTGGACGATTTGTCCTAATCAGTGACACCCATTTACTAGAATTGCTTAAAATGAACTATACCTCATCCAGAAATCGCACATTTAGAGGCGCTCCATTCATCATCTGAAAATTGAGGGCCAGTAAACTTTTCTGCTCCTCCAGTGGGATCATAGGCATGCATCAAAATGTTAGAAATGATTGGTGAGAGGAAGCTGTCACCCATTTATCAAGGAAAAGAACATTATTTGCTAATTTCCCAACCAGGCTGGTGACAGGGTGCTTCGTCTTTGGACCCACGGTGACCAGCATGGCCTTTTTGTTATTAGTACAAGTCAAGCGCTTTTGGGCAGTTGCTAACAAGACACATTTGTCTGTCATCAGAGGGGCTTTGCTTGTTTTCCAAGTGCTGTGACCACAGGCTGCTCCTCCCGGAGCCCGATGGCTGTGCGCGGCGGGGCTGCGCTCGCCCGGGAGGGGAGCTGGCTGATAAATCAGGAAGTTTCCACGTCAAGGTGAAGGTATTGACTCTCAGCACCGAACCTGACAACACGGAGCCGAGAGGAGACGGCCATTCGTCTTCCCCGGAGGACACAGGGGTCATGGGTTCCCTCGGCGGGGGAGGGGCCGCGGGCCGCCAGCCCCCTGCCCCACGGGAAGGGGGCGAGTTTGGGACTTGACTCGGTGTCTCTGGCCTGTCATGGCGCCCACCTGCCTCTGGGGCCACTCTCAGAGCCCGGGGGTGTGCCCGGGAGCGGGGAGAGCAGGCTGAGGCAGCGAGGAGGGCGCACAGATCAGAGCCGTGTCATCTGCGGGGAGGAGCTCCCACTGCGTCCGAGGGAGGCCGGGAAGCTGCGGGACGAACAGCTGTCTCAGTGGAGAGCCGGCCAAGGAAGCTGCGGGCCTTCTGCTGACCAGGAGCAGAAGAAGCAGGGCCAGCCTGTGGTCCCAGGAGAGAAGGAACAAGGACAGTCCTCACAGGGGCCTCCTCCCTCCACATCCCTGCAAGCGGGTGCCCTAGGGTCCAGGGCCGCCCAGGTTTTCATTTGAAACTTTTGGGAAGGTCTTGGGGCTTTCCTCATGGCTCAGCTGGTAAAGAATCTGCCTGCAATGTAGGAGACCCGGGTTTGATCCCTGGGTTGGGAAGATCCTCTGGAGAAGGGAAAGGCTACTCATTCCAGTATTCTGTCCTGGAGAATCCCATGGGGTCGCAAAGAGTCAGACGCAATTGAGCAACTTTCACTTTCACTTTTCGGCTCTAAGTTGAGCCAAAATCTCAACCTGACAAAAAGGACATTTTAAAAAAAACTATCATTTGAATCGGTTGGGCCTTTTTTTATTCAGTGTATTCCATAGAAAGTACAAGCTGAATCATTCTTTCTCAGGATGACTTTTCAATAAAGCAGCAACACCTGGAACGTCTTATCAGGCGTGTGAGCTGTGCGCTCCACCCCCAGAAACAAATACACAGACGTTTTCAAATGCTCTCAAAGAGCCTGTAGTCACTGGGTTGCACGAGGGCCCTGGGTGCTCGTGGTGGGCGCGTGTGCTCCAGAAGACTCTTTACTGAGGGTGTTGAGTGTGAGACACACAGTCTCCCGTGAAGACCGTAGGCTGCTGCCCATCTCGGGACCGGCGGACGTAGATCATCTTTGGGGGACACTCCTTAAAGGTACAGCCTGGCGGCGGGTCCATCATCGGCCCCCCAGACGCCGCCCTTCCTAGCTCTCCTGAGGGCCCTGACCTGCACCTCCACACACGGAGACCCCACCTCCTGACACGGTGAGCCCTGTCGGTGGGCCAGCCTTCCACGGGCTGACGCTCTCCCACTCCGAGCGCCTGCTGACCCCCGAGGACCACAGCCGGGGCCTCTGAGCGCTTGGAGGTGGGGGAGTTCAGCAAGGTTTCTTCCCATCTTTTTAGCCCTTTCATCCTCCCGGGAGATGCCCCTTGCCTCAGACTCCCCTGGGCCCTTCCGGGTCTCAGCCCTGGGCGTGGTGGGGCTGTCCCGCCCAGTCTCAGAATCTGTGCGCCTGGCCCCTGGGCCCAGCCGGCTGCTCTAAGCCCGACCGTCACCTTGGCCAGCTTCTGAAGACCAGCCCGGCGCCCTTCCCTAACGTTCCCGGCACAGGACACCCGTGAGCCCGTGGGGATGACCACACAGCCAGGGCACTCGTGACCCTCGTGGCACCAGGTTGCAGGGTCCCCGGGCCGGAAGCGGTTTGCCTCGTGTGCTCGTCGCTGGTGAACACAGAGGTGGTTTTGTAAGCTGACCCGTTAGTGTGAGCTACAGGGTGTGAGGTGCTGGGGCCACAGCCTCACGCACGCTGCCCATGAGGCCTCCTGGAGACAGGCCCGGGGTGGTGGACGCTGCCCACCCTGCTGCCCCGACCGCTGGCCCCTCCAGCCTCTGCAATCAGGAAACACCCATGGGCAGCAGTGTTCTTTCAGGGGAGCTGGGCGTCGGGGGAGGGGGGTGCAGAGGCCTCGTGTCCACACGGCTGGGGGTTGGCCTGTGGCTTCCCGTGGTCAGCGTCTCCCTGAGGCCCACCTGGGCTAGGTTTTCCACAGGTGACCAGGGAAGGCCAGAGACCACCTGCATCTCATAGGTGCTGGGGGTGCGGCATGCTTCCCTGGGTTCCCCTGGGGGACCTGGCTGGCTTCACGTGGGCGGCCTGGGGCCTGGCTCTGGGCCGCCCTCGGCTGCATCTGGGCCCCTTCCAGCTGCTCAGGGATGAGGATGAGAAGCGATGGCCAGGAAGTCCTGGAAGGGGCTCGGGTCTCTGGGAAGAAGGGTGGCTGTGGGGACAGAGGGAGGAGCCTGTGCAGACATGGGTGCCCTGGGCAGGCAGGCGGGCTGCACCTCGGCAGTGGGTGGGGGGGGTCTCCAGGCGGGTCAGTGGTCTCCAGGCGGGTCAGGGCTCTCCAGGCACAAGGCAGAACTTGAGCCCAGGGTGGGGGAGCTGGGGGGAGTGAGTCTGGGCAGGGTGGCAGGGCCCGGGGGCGGGTGAGGTCCCAGAGGCCTTCTGAGCCCCACACGTTTGGGAGTTTGGGGGCCCCTTGGGAGGAAACAGGACTGACTGACTTGAGAGACGTAACCCGGAATCCTGTGCTCAGGACTCTTCTTGGCCCTGTCAGTATTCACACTGACTTTGGCACTGTCTTTAAAGGCTCTGACTTAGCGCCTTGCTTTTCTTCTTTATTCACCTTGAAAAGCCGGAGTTAAAAACACCTCTGTGGGGACTGAGGGCGGCAGCGGAGCCTTCCTGAGGTGGGGGGGGTGTCTCTTCCCCAGCCCCCCCCAGCTGGGGGCCTGCTCACCCCAGTTGCAGCCTCTGCTCTTTTACACAAGTGCCAGACTCCCCTCTGACAGCTTTCGGACCATGCGAGGCCTTCCCTGGGTACAGGCCTGGCCGGCGAGTGTGTGCTAGCCTAGTCGCTTCAGATTCTGTTCTTTATCCAAATGTAGCTCACACAGCCTAAAACCCACCCAGCTGAGCATACAGTTAAGCTGTTCTTAGGAGGGTTGCGAGGTTGTGCGACCACTAACGGAGACGGAAGCACCCAAGCAGCAGTCAGCAGCCCGGCCCCGCCCCGCCGCTCCGCGCCTCCGCCGCGAGCTCCTCCCTCTCTGTGCGTCTGAGGGTCGGGAGGGCTCTGTGCTGCCCTCCTCTGTGCAGCCGAGTGGTCTCCCCTTGTGCTGGGACCACAAGGCATCCATTCGTCTTGGTTCAGTCCCTCCTTGGGACCTGCTGGGCACAGGTTCCCGGACCAAACCCACGGATGCTTGAGTCCCTTGCAGTGCAGTCTTTCCTATCCAAGGTCATCGCCACGCTTGGTCGAATCTGAAGGTTTAGGACTGCGGATACGGAGGGCCGACTGTAAGACAAGTGATGCTGCCGTGAAAGACTCGTGAGCGGGCTCTTGTGTGGACATACAGGAAATGTTGTGTTCACTCTGGCTTCTCCAAGTCAAAAATGGAAATAAACCTTCTCCATTGGTCTCATATCTTCAGGAGGTCCCCCGGGTCACCTTCATCGTTATGATGGAGCACCCACTATATGCCTGCGCTGAGTAGGGCAGGTGCTGTGACTCGGTGAAGGCTTTCCAGGAGGAGCACGTGAACGAGTGGGCTGGGGAGTGTGCCCTGGGGGCGGCGGGGGTAGGGGGACACAGGAGGGGAGGGGAGGGTTCCTGGGGGGCTGGGCCGCCTCCAGCCGTGGTGGGGGGTGGGGGTCATGCCAGAGGCGTCCCTCAGCTTGCCTCTGTACTGAGGTTTCACGTGGACTCCACGTGTGCAGGTTGCCCGGAAGGTCTTCCAGAGCATTCTGTTGGGAGGGCGAGTGCACAGGCTGGCTGGAGTTGCCCTCGCTAAAGGTGGGGTGACCTGCATCATCTGTGCTCTTTATCCTTGAGAGTGGTTTCCGTTCACCACCTTCTCCTTCCCTTTTGTTCAGACCCTTCCACCCATGGAGAGAGGCTGCTTTTCTTGGAACCGAGATGGGGGATGCGAGGGGTGGGGGTGGCCGGGCCCCCCTCTCCTGCCGCCTTAGGGAGTGTGTCTCGGGGGTCCCTGTCCCTGGGGGCTGAGCCCCCAGAGAAGGGGGAGTGTCTGATGGCCCGGGCCTCGGTCTTCCTGAGTTGCAGGCCTGGGCTCCGTGGGCATGGGCTCCGTGGGCATGGTTTGGACACGACTACGAAGCCAACGTCCAGGGTACTCCTTGAGGTCTGTAAACAGCTATTTGAATGCCATCCAGTGGTGTCAGCAAGGGTGTTATTTGGGGAGCAAGGAAGATGCGCTGTCCCCTTTTCTGATCTGATCTGTCACAAAGCCGCTGGGCAATGCCAGCGCCGGGGAGCCGTGCAGGGAGGCCCAGTGCACCCAGCCGGGCGAGGGAGCACCCCTCCGGAGAGGTGAGGTGGGCCCAACTTCTGATTTGAAGTCAAGTGTGGCGCCTCTCACGTCCTCAGAAGTCCTGGTGACACAAGGTACCCTGGGCTGGAGGGCCTCCAGGGGGGAGTCCTGGGAAGCAGAGGCCAACCTGGGGTGGGCGCGAGCCTCCCTACGGGCTGTCAGGGTCACGGCGGGCGTGCTGCTGGAAAAGCCGGGCCGCTTCGATGCAGGGACCAGGGCTCGGCCGCCTGGTGCGCCGGGTGTCAGAGTGGGCTGGTGCCACTGTGCCCGGGCCAGCTAGGGGCAGCGTCTCCTGGCGCGTGATGCCCGCCCCCCACAGCCTTTGTGTTCCCCATGCAGGCCGCGGCGCCCGGCTCACCCTGCCGAGTTCTGTGATTGAAATTCATTGCCAAATTTATTGAGAAATTAATGAGAAAAGCTGCAAAGTATTGACTTTGAGAGGAAAACACAACTCATCTTGAATGAGGAGGAAAATGCAGCAATAATTTAGCCGCTATTGATTTGGCCCTGTCCATGTATCGATCTTCATTTTACAATATTAATTTGCACCTGCAATCGGCTGCTAAGGGAACCGATTTCATTTCGTGGCCGCGTTAATGTGCGGAGCATGAGGGGCTCTTCAGAAGTGGGGGCGCTGCCCATCGTGTGGGGGGAGGCAGCCTCTGCCTTTTCTATCTTTGCTTGCTGCTGAAATAGGCCAAAAATTAATTTTTTTTGTCGGACAAAATATGAAAGCAGAAACCCACCTCTGACACGGCCCTCCTCTCGGCCGCGCGGCCCGCACGAGGAGCCGTCAGCCGCCTGAAACTCCAGCCACCTCTCATCATCAGGCCCGGATCAGTTCAAAGTTCATGAAATTTCTATGAGCATTGATCTCGCCCCATTGATTTTTTTTTTTGCAGCAGATCTTTGAAATTTTAATTTCCCGAGCATCTGAATTTCTTATAGATGAAATGCACTTGGAGAAGACAGTTGATGATAAAGTGGAGAACTTAGCAGCATTTTAAAGCCTAAAAAAAGGGAGGAAAAAAACAGGCGGTTGCAGCCTGTGCCGTGTTTTTGAGGTGGAGGAGGTGCTCTAGCGGGGGCGAGGTGTGGGGGTGCTAAATACCATTTTTGTCTGCCGTGGCCACACATTTTTAATGCAACTTTTTATACAGTCATTTTTGAAAGGAAAGCTATCTGGAGAAACAGCAGGACAGAGCAACATTCTTCAGTGCACAATCATTTGCTCACAGCAGTCTTTATCACCTGGTCAAGTTCACCTAGTTACTTATCAGTGGGACATTTAATAACCTCAAGGTGATATAATTGCTATTGGCATTTTTCCCCCTTGGATTCAGCTGGTTAATGTGTAAACTACTTGTCAGCAAATAGCACTTTGTCACTGAAATCACTAACACCCTCTAGAGGGATGTCTTTGTATTGAGCAATTTAATTTTACTTTATTTAATTTTTACACATTACAACCTGTGTTCATTCAGGCACTGAAGGGCTGCAGTCTGTCGGGGCAGGGTCTGGGTCTCCCTGTTAGTAAAATATACTATATCTTATTTAACAATCCCCATCGCCTTAATTGAAGTGCGTTCTTGTCCCTCGGAAAAGGAACTGCAGATGTTCTTATTATGTAGTTATGTTGCTAATGTGAAAAACTGCCTCATTATGAGGATCTGTTTGTAGCTAGAAAATTACTGCATTATGACAAATGCATGATTGGGAAGTTACAGGAAGATGATCATTATTGAAATGAAACTGGAACTCATTTAATAGCTGCAACCAGCAGCTGGAATGAAGCAAATGAATGTCTTCCTGTTTTTATTGTTGTAGGCAGGTTTTTCAGGCAGAAGGGAAATTTGTGCTAAACCTGGAACTTCTTGTATCGCTCTTTGCTCGCTGGGCTTGGGTTTAAACGGAGGCAACGCTGAAGGCAGCGAGTCTCCTACCTGGGTGTCCCCCTTGTGCACTAATGATGCTGTTTTAAAAACACAACGGTGTCAGTAGGAACAATCAGTCTGGGCGTACTTAGTGTCTGTGGCCCTGCTCACTGGCTGGGCTGGTCTCCAGGTGCCCCTGGCAGGCGGGGTCGGGAGGTTGCCATCACAATTAAGCCCTGTCACCATGACCCCTCCTTCCCGCCCCAGACCGTCCCTGTTTGCAGCCGGGGTGCCTCCAGGCCTGGGGGTGGTTGGGGGGATCCCAGCGCCCCGGGCAGGTGGCGCATTGAGGGCGGCGGCAGCAGCAGCAGCACGAATAAGGGGTCAGGTCTGCTCGGGGCTGCTGTTCCTGTTGCCTTTGGGGGCAGGTTTCCCCCGGGGGCGCCCCAGGCACATAGTAGCTGTTTAATAAATGGTGAGCGGATGAAATGGATTTAGAGACAGTTGGTTTGGCCGTTTTCCTTCTAAGACAGATGCTTTTGTAGAAAACAGGCTTCCCAGGTGGCTCAAACCGTTAAGAGTTTACTGCAATGCAGGAGACCCAGGTTCGATCCCTGGGTCGGGCACTTTCTCTGGAGAAGGGAATGGCACCCCACTCCAGTATCCTTGCCTGGAAAACCCCATGGACAGAGGAGCCTGGTGGGCTGCAGTCCATGGGGTCCCAGAAGAGTCAGATGTGACCGAGCAAACACTTTGTCACTTTTAGAAAACGCCCACTGGCCCTGAACATAACGTGGTCCACCCTGAAATTCTGTTTCTGCGTTACCGACCCAGAGGGCCCAAGGATGCCCCCTTGCTTCACTGGATTGCGTTTCTACATTAGTGGACTTGCTATTCAAGTCTAATAAAATAATCACATACGTTTCGGTGTATGAGAGATTAACACAGACCACAGGGCAGGGCTGGCTGACAAAGAAGGTTAAGCCGTCAAAATGGGAACCGAAACTCTGCATGTCACAAGAAAGAGGATTCCACCGCCTCTCGCCCATCGGTACGCTGCGTTCCTAATTGCAGCGGCCGGTTGGAGCTGCTCTGGCCGCAGCTGCAGCTCGGAGCCCAATGCCATTTTCTGCTGCCACATTAGCTCCGGCAATCCCAACTTGAACTGACATCACAGACCGTTAAAATTTTATCAATTGCGGTATGATTAATCCCCCAGTACACGGGCATGACTTAAATATTTAGAATGCTTCTTCTGTTATGACTTTAATGCATGTAAAGTAACGAGATTAACTCCAGTACACTCAAATACATTTAAATGTGGATCCTCGTGAGCTGTAGGCAATTCCTGCGTGTGGGAATCATGGAGTCTATGCGGCCGCGTCAGCCTCTATTTGTGTGACCCATGCTGGATGCTGGCTTGCATACGAGAGCCGGGTATCTGGCCTTTCACAGGCTGCCTGCCTGCCTGCCCCATTTGGCATGGAATGTGATTCCTGGCTATGCTAGCTTCTGGTTCATTCAGGTTTTATTGCTGTGTAATTTTCTTATTCTAAAATAAAAGCTCTCCAACAAAAATTACTATGCATTAGGCCGCGGTAGCCTACTCAAATGGATATTAATACAGTTTATCTCTAAAAGGACGAATAATGTATTTGAAACAGATAAAAGGCCCTCCACTAAATGAGGAATGTTAATATCTTATGGCACGGTTAATAAAGAGATATTTCACAAGGGAGATTTGTTTTATGACTTTTGATACAACAGCCTTATAATCTGACACATCTTAAATGATATAATTTTGTGCCTGCATTCATCTTTTTTACATGTAGCAGCCCATCTTTGCAAGATTTGAATTCAGAACAAATAATGGGCACTAATTACTTTTTTCCTTGCAGGGGTGGGGGCGGTCAGGGGGCGTGGTGTATTGTAAGCCTCCTCCTCTCCCACGCAGATGGGCGTGGAATCCCGCGGAAAGGTGGACGCTGGTGATGCTTTCTGAGAAACGTCTTGGTTTTTTTCCTTCAGCAGAAAATAGCATTTGTTTTTGTTGTGTTTAAGGCAGAGTTTAAATTAATTTAACCCAGTGACACATGTTCAGAGACTAAGCACGCAGCTAAATAATTCCTGGGAATAAACTGCTCAGGAACCAAGTCCATTAATTTACGGCTCTCCTGATGCTGACAGATGTGAGGGCTGGAGGAGGACCTGCAAATATTAACATAAAACAAATTTGCTTTATTCTTCTTCATATTTCTTCTTCATCCCAACTCAAGCTCACCCAAGGCTCCTTCTCTAATTATCCACGAGGTCAGTAAGCAAAATTGGGCAGGAGCTGGGAGATCAATACAAATTACCCCTGAGCAAACCAGTGCTGACAGCTTGAATCGCAGCATATGTTTACCCAAAATCAGGCAATTTATCTTAATATCAGCAAAGTAATGCAGTGCAGGTGAAAGGTCAGGCAATCTCTCCCCCTCATAATTACCCGGTTCTAAAACAGGAAAGTGGTATTGATTGGCCTGGCTCGCTGCTCTGTGACTGGACGTGCAGAGCCGTGGCCTGGCTCGGCCGGGCCCTCCTTGTAAACTCCACACACGGACCGTATATCAGATGTGCAGAGGGGCTTCTGTTTTCTCCTCCAGTTGTAGACTGTGCTGGGGAAGCCTGGGCGACCCCCCTTCTCGCCCCTGTGTGGGGCGGGGGGCTCTGGGGGGTTCCACCCTCAGAAGTCCGCCGGTCCGTTCCACCGACAGCAGCTGCTCCCAGGGGCGCAGGGGTGGGTCACCCCACCCTCAGTCATCAAAGTGCCCCCGCCCTGAACTGAGAACACAGGGCCTCTTCTCCTAAGTCTTCCGTGTGAGGCCTTCGGGCTTCCCTAGCGAAGCCCCCGCCGGGATTTCCAGCTGCAACCGCAGCCCCCCCAGCCTCTCACTGGGTCTGGCCTGGCTAGACCTGGGGTTGTACCGAGATGCACGTCCTCTCCCGACGTCCAGCCTTGCTCTCGGCGGGGCGCTCCAGACATGGACGCTCCTCGGGCTGCAGTGGGAGGCGAGCGGGGCCCTCTCGTTTCTACTGCTTGGGCATCTTTTCTGGTTCTAGAAGGAGAGGATCAATCCGGCTGAAGCATCAGGGGTGTCTCTCCCGGAATGAGCGGGTGTGGTTATTACATGTCATAACGCTTCTGAAAGCTTGCATTAGAGCGTCTATCTCCTGTCAGGGCATTTGCATGAAATCAATAGCGGCCGCCCATCTCTCTGTTTGGATCACTTTTCACCGGGCCGATTCATGAAGTCCAGCAGGCATGGCGGTGAGCTGGGGGGAGGAGGGCCCTGGCCTCCGAGAGGACACGGGGCCATCTTTCCTGTCCCCTGGTCGGGAGACCTGGAATCCTTTCGGGGCCCACTGGCTGGGTGAGGCCCGTCTGCCCGGCCTGCACTTTTCCTGACACCCTCGTCCCGGCCCAGGCAGGGACATGACAAATTGTCCCCCAAGTCTCCCCTGACAGCTTCTGATGATTAATGGTTTGATTATGAAGTGGTTTTACACATATAGAATTTACATCACAGAGAGTTAGGAATTTTTGCCGTGTCACACACGCCGAGGCATTTCGAAGAGCTTTACTATTTGCAAAGAAAAAGGAGGGCAGAATCGCAGCAAAAGCCATGTCATGTAAAATCAATATGTCGGATCAATGCTTTATTAACAAGAAAATGTCTTACTTCACATTCCTGCGCGGACCTTTGTCTCCGCGGCGTGTATGATGGAATGTCAGACCACACGGCGGTCCTCGACTTCCGGGCGGCGGCCCGCGCGGGCGCGCGCTGAAGGGACCCGCCGAGGGTGTTGACACCAGCGCCCGAGCACTCGAGGATAACGGTGACCAATTATTCCGGAAAGCGCCTTCAAAGGCGGCCTCTAACCCGGCTCCTCGGAGCCGCCGCCTTTGTGTTCCCGGCGCTGCGTGGGCCCGCTGAGTTGGGTGGTGTTAATCATCAAATTACCCGCTGACTAATGAGTGATGGCCCGAGTTGCGGGCTGAGTAATGAATAGATGGCGGCGGGTCTTATTAGTCTCAGAAAAGCCCCCTGATTTATGTCGCGCCGTGCACCGTGGCGTTGCTCCCCGGAAAACGATATCTACATCAAGAAGTAATGTACTCTAATAAGTATTTTCATCTTAACTCGCGTCCCGGCCCCCGGGCTCAGTTTTTGTTGGAGTCGGGCAGAGCCATAATAAAGCCCAATGGCTCCTTATAAAGCTTGTTAAGCACAGAGGCTGCGGTCCGACCGAGCCCGGCTGTGATTCATGCACTGTACGCAGCGTGCGGGCCGCTGATTTATGGCCGCGCACAGTTCATAGTCAAAATTACAATTTGAGGGATAAAAAGATTAATTACTATTTGTGGCCGGCAATTTCGTGGGGCTGGGTGGAATGATAGTGCCCGCATCCGTCTGTAGTCAGCCATTCACAGATTATTACAGCTTTGCAAGAGTAAGTGCTCCTCCTGCCTGGTTTGTGCTCAGGCAATATGCTAGACAGAAAAGGACCACAGGGATAAATCTGAAGCTAGCAATAGCTGGACATATGTCATAATTGCCAGGTTCCCATAAATCCCCGGCCGGTGTGGAAGGCCTCGCGTGAGGTAGACAGTGATCGCGACCGCGGTGATGGCTGTATATGGCCCCGAGACTGGCAACTTCCTGACTGCGTGCCCATTTCTACAATATATTGAGTGACCCTTTGACTTTCTCCCAGTCTAATTATAGATTAAAAATAATCCTCGCTTTTATGTGCAAAAGAAAAAGGGAAAGCCTGTTCCTCAGGACAGAACTGGGGTTCGGGGGGGGGGGCTTGCCTTCCAGAGTGTCAGAAAAGGAGACTCTCATGTTTATGTGTAAGCGTGCAGTAAGCGGGTAATGGGTGACATAAAAGTAATTAACCTGACCTGCATTTCTGTGTCCTGTTCCAGCCCTTAATGAACCAACCATAGATTACGGCTTTCAGAGGTTGCAGAAAGTGATCCCGAGACATCCAGGTGATCCCGAAAGGTTACCCAAGGTTAGTAAAAGGGCAAGTGGCGGCTGGTTCCGGTTTGGGGTAGTGGGTGCTCTGGGAACGGGGGCTTCCAGATGCCCCAAACCCTCGCCCACGGCCTGGCCGACAGGTGTGGGAGACACCCCGGCTGGGAGCAGAGGTGGGTGGAGGGGGGCCAGAGGGGCCACACCGCCTCCATTTGTGTTTCGTCTCCGCGGGCCCCTATTTTTAAAGGA
>NC_073645.1:51260000-51417500 GCF_029407905.1 Bubalus kerabau | reverse complement strand
GACTGGGGCCAGTCCCTCTGGGCGTGGACTTGTTTCGCTGACTCTGAATCCAGGGCCTTTCATGCTGCCTGGCCCGATGCGTGCCGGGGGCCTTTGAGCTCTGAGAGCAGAAACAGGGTGGATGGGGTATTCAGCCGTTCTCCCAAGGGAGGTTCTTTCCCGTTAAAACGTTCCCTTTTGTTCCAGTCTGGACCGAGGGACGGTGGGACGCTTCCATTGGTTGCCCAGCAAGGCCCGGTGGAGGGGCTGGGGCTGTGCTCCCGGGGTGGGGGCGGGGGTGGCCTGGCCTGGCCGTGACGGGCCCCTCCTGCCCCAGGAGATCATCCTGAAGCGGGCGGCTGACATCGCCGAGGCGTTGTACAGTGTCCCTCGCAACCACAACCAGATCCCCACCCTGGGCAACACCCCCGCGCACACGGGCATGATGGGCGTCAACTCATTCAGCAGCCAGCTAGCGGTCAACGTCTCAGAGACGTCACAAGCCAACGACCAAGGTACGCCGCACGGGGCCCCCTGCCCTGGATGCCCGGATGGGGTGCCCGCCGGTGCCCGGAGGCCGGCGGGGTCAGGGGCAGCGCCCCGGGCTCGGCAACTCCGCTCAGAGAGGCCCCTGGCAGGGGCTGCTCAGATGAGTCAGAAACTGAGGCAGCAGCACCTGCTGCCACGCAGCTCGCTGGGCTTTGCTAGACGTCTCCTGGGATCGATCCCTAAGTGGCTGTGGTCCCCTGGGGGGCTGGGAGGAGTCAGGATGGTCGTGGCGCAGGGAGCCGGGGACCCTGCCTGGATGTGTTGCACGGTGCGGGGATTGCTTCCTGAGCTTGGAAGGAGTTTGTGGAGCAGAGTGCCCGTTCCCCACCTGCACCGTATCTGTTTGTGGCCTCTCTAAACTCTGCACGGGCTGTCGTGTCAGAAAAGACCTCCTGACTAGCTGCCTGGCCCCCATTCACCCTCATCCTGGAGGGGCGTGACGGGCCTCTCTTGCCTGAGACGGGAGCGAGGCTTGGGCTCCCCCCGCCTCACCCCGCCCTCCATGCCGACAGAAATAGCAACCGTAGCCACAGAGACCCCAAAACAGCTTTTCCTGGGGAGTTATGGCCACCCATGAGCTCTCCTTGTCAGCCGTGGCATTTGAAGGGCCTGCAGAGGCTGGAAGGTCACCCAGTGTTGGGGTGGGGTGCAGCCTAGGAATCTCACTGTGGCTCATAGCTTCTAAAGAGAGACGTGAAAGCAACCGACAGTTAGATCGAAGTGTGTGCGCGTGTGGGCCGGCTGTTGAGGCCGCTGGAGACAGGCTGGGGCCAGGATGCTCAGGCAGGGCTTGGCGTGGCAAAGGTGGTCAGAGCTGGCGAGATGCGCTGGGGCTGGAGGAACGCGATCGGTTGTTTTGTAGTGGTTGGTAGGCGATGGAGGTTTGTGGGGAATGCCCCCCCCCCGTGTCTCTCCCTGATAATAACGTTGTTTTTGGCCGGGGGGTGTCCAACAGTCGGCTACAGTCGCAACACGAGCAGCGTGTCCCCGCGAGGATACGCGCCGAGCAGCACTCCCCAGCAGTCCAGTTACAGCTCAGTCAGCACTAGCATGAATGGATACGGAAGTGGCGCCATGGCCAATCTAGGCGTCCCGGGCTCGCCTGGATTTCTTAATGGCTCCTCCGCTAACTCTCCCTACGGCAGTAAGTGTCTGTGTTTGTCACACGTCATCACACAGATTCATATGCGCTGCAGTCACGTGTGTGCGTTGCTTGGGTGTTCTGTGGTGTGAGCTGCTGGAATAAAAGGAAGGGTGGCTCTGGAGGCTGGGCGTCCACGTGACCGCCGGAAGCCGGCCGGAAGCGGGCCCCGCACGGTCACACGGCGAAACCCAAACCGAATCGGCACCAAACCGGGGCTGCCCAATTGGAACCCAAAGTCCACACAAGCGTTGATGATGCCTGTTGCCCCGAGAGTGGCCGAGCCAGAGACATCCCGTGCTTGCTCTGTGGCCGGGGCCCAGGCCAGGCCCGGGGCCTCTGTCGTGCGGCCGCGTCGCGTCCTGACATGTCTGCTTTGTTACAGTAGTGCCGTCCAGCCCCACCATGGCAGCCTCTTCGGTCACCCTCCCTTCAAACTGTAGCAGTACACACGGCATTTTCTCATTCTCACCTGCCAATGTCATCTCTGCAGTGAAACAAAAGAGCGCCTTCGCGCCCGTGGTCCGGCCCCAAGCCTCCCCTCCTCCTTCCTGCACCAGCGCCAACGGGAACGGACTGCAAGGTGAGGGCGCGCGCCGGCCCCCCGCTGCAGCCTGGGCGGCCCCCCGGGGCCCTGGGGGTCTCTCCCTGGGGGTGGGAGCTCTGGCCTGCCCCCCGGCCCGCCTGGGGCCCCTGGCAGGGCAGCCCTGGCCACTGCATGCTCTCCTTTGTCCCCAGCAGGCGACACAGCCCCCCAGCCCCCACTGGGTGTGCCTAGGAATGACCCCCGCTTGATCAGCCTCCACAAGCAGAGGCTTCCTCTTGGTTGACAAAACCCATTTCCCCATCCTTCCGAGACGACTTCTGTGTCCTCATGGTAAAGCAGCCCATGCCCGCAGGGAGTGGCAAAACCACAGGGAACGCAAACAGGCCACGGAGGAGGCTGCAGGGCCCACGTTCTGCCCTGCTGAGCCAGCAGACAGCCCCCCTCACCCGTGGGACAGCCTCAGGCCTGGGTGGCGGGCCTCAGTGCCGCCTGCAGCCCCTGCCTGACCTGGGCCTGCCCGTGCGGTCCTGAGCCTCGATTCTCAGCCCGGTCTAACGGACTGCGGGGCCCCCGAGGCTGTGCTGTCCTTGGAGACCTGGGGCTGTGCCTGAGCCAGAGCTGGAACAAGTTGGTCTCTCTGGGTGACTGCTCTCAAAGACTCCAGAGGGAGCAGGGCCCGCCAAAGGGCTGCGGGAGGCCCCTGCGGCAGCCGCCTGCAGATGGGGCCCGCGCAGTGCCCGCCCAGTGCCGGGGCCCTCTGGGCAGTGGCAGGCGGGGTCGTGTGCGGGCCCCCAGGCCTCTTGAGCTTGCACGCGGCTCCTGGTGAGTGACTGAGGCCCACAGGCCCCAAGATTGAGTGGCCGCCATCTGGCCTCTTTCAGACACGTCCTTTGGTATATGCTCCTCCCGGTGAAATCCAAATCCAGTTACTCCTTTAAAAACAAACTGAACCCATTCAACCAGTATTTACTGAGCGCCTACTATGTGCCAGGCTCTCTGCTGGGTGCTGAGGACGCTACCGTGGAGAAGACAAACTGGCCCTTTTGTGAAGTCGGTGGCATATTTCACTTTGATGAACTAATGCTCAAAAAAGGAACTGGAAAGGTATCCGTGATTTGAAATAATTGTCTGCACCACACCTGTTAGCGTGAGAGGGTCACCCAGCCCCGAAGGGCCGCCGACTGGCCTGTGAGCCGGCTGCGGTCCCCAGAGCACAGGGGCGAAGGGGCAGGTGGCCGGGTGCGTGGCCCTGCCCGCAGTCCATGTGGCGCCAGGGCCCACCGAGCGGTGGCACCGCGTAAGCCGTGTGTACACACACGGGCCTTCCAAACCATGAAGTTGTAACGGTGAGTCGGAGATAAATTAATATTGTTGAAATTAATGAACTGAGAAATTAAAGCTCCCATCACTACATGAACCAAATGTATTAATATGTGATACATAAATTAATGAGAATAATCACTCTTGACAAAAATTAAACAACACTAAAGTTAAAAGGTTTTAAATTACCTTTGCACCAGGAGTTCACTGGGAAGCATCCTTGCACTTGGCATCTCAGCACAAGTTCTCTCTCTGTTCCAAGAAGAGAAGGGACATGCTCCCTACATGTGGAGCCGTGACTTCTGTCTTGTCAGGGCCCTTGGGCCCGCGATTGCAAACCAGGTGGGCTGTGGTGGCTTTGATCTTGGCCAGCCCGCGACTCACCATTACGATACGGAGCGGTCAGCAGCAGGTCCAGGGCAGGGGCTGAGAGCAGAGGGGAGCCCAAGGCATACCCAGTCCACGTAGGGAGTTAGAGCGGGGCCCGGGTGCCCCCCGGTCCGAGATCCGGCCATGGCTGGCATCACAGGAGTGGCCCGGTTGGCGCGCCTCTGTTGACAGAGGTGGCCTCGGGGGGCCTGGGCCTCTGTCTGCCAGAAGCCAGCCACTGAGGTGTGTGGGCGGCGGCCCCTTCGCACGCAGAAGGCCAGAAGCCTTTCCCTTTGCCACGTGAGGTCTTTGAGGAGAGGAGCCTGGGGGGGGTCTGTCCCCACGTGCACCCCCACCCCGTGAAGTAGGTGCCCTTAACCGAGCCCACAGCTGGTTAGTGGAGGGCCGTGCAAAGCCACTGTCCCATTGACCGAAGCCCAGGGAGGCCCCCCGTGCCTGGTGAGGGGTGCCCCTGACCTGCCCCCTCTCTCTTGCAGCTATGTCTGGGCTGGTAGTCCCACCCATGTGAGGGGCGCTGTTACCTGCCGCCAAGCAGCGTCCAAGGATGGACTTCAGGGGCCACGTCAGGACACGCGAGGTGCTGACGGGACGGTGTCTTCAGCGCGTCAGCAGCGGCCGAAATGCTACACGAGACTTTGTTTAAAGATTTTATTTAAACTATTAAGAATCAACATGCAAACAACCTACTCCTTCATGAACAATTCCATTTTACTGACTGAACTTTTCTCATATTTTCACATTTCTCAGTCCTGAAGAATAAGGAGAACAAAGCAACGCCTATTTTGTATAAAGTTTCTGACTCCGTCTTGGCTATGTCTAGTACTTGCTATGTGTTGGGAGAAACTTTGTGAATGCACCATTTTGATGATCATAAAACACTGATGAAAAACGCCTCCAGACATTTTTCAGTACTCATACTTCTTAGATTCACAATGGTTGTGTATCTCTATAATGTGAAATATTTTTTTGTGGTGACAAAAGGGGGCCAAGGAGGTCTGAGCCATCAAACTGGAAGAAAGGAGACTATATGGTTAGGAGAGCTGGGGTGGCGGGGGAGGGGGGAGGGTTTATCATTGCTTAATTCATCTTAATGAAATGGAACTTTGTAACTTATTGTAGTTAGAAATTGTAACTTTGATATTGAATTCTCTTGCCTTCAACAAGCACACTGACAGAGGAAAAAAAAAAAAGCTACTGTCTGTTGGTTAAATACCCCACTGCTAGCGCTTCCTGTTAAGCAAGTGTGACCTGCGCGTTTTTTTCACTTTGCTAGCACTGTATACTATTGCATTCTTAGGCTACTGTGAGGTCCATGTTTCTTGTAACAGAAGTTGTCCTTTTGACTTCTAGATCCTTCTTCCCTGATGTGTTTTGTATGTGGTTATAAAATTGTAGACTTTTGTGATTTTGCCAAAGTTGTAGCTAAATATTTATACACTTGTCTTGAATTTTTTTCAGATCCACTTAAATATTTAGAGAGAAAAAAAAGTTTTATTCCTTATGCGTCTTATAAGGAATAAAATGGTCTCCATTCAGCACTTACTTTTCCATGAACACTTGCTGTTGCTAAGGGACTTTATTTTGTAACATATCAATTATAAATATTGTATTTATCTTCGAGATTTTGTACATTGCTTTTCCTTCCGTTTTCGGTTCCGTTTCCTTGTCTGTGTTGGTTTTCGATCATGGGCTGGTGTGTGATGCTGGAAGAGCATTCAGCCAAGAACTGTCTGTCTGATCCGTTCTGTTCAGTGAACCAGCGTCCTTGCATTTCATTTGTACTTCCAGAATTTGCTATTGTTTAGACTTTCCGTCTTTTTTTTTTAATTTTGAGGAAAAGTCAAATTCATTGTTTATTTTTATATTATTTTTTAAGTTATCTGAACAAATACTTTTGAAGAAAAAAAAAAAAGTTCGTTGTATAGTCAGAACAAAAGCGGCGCCACCCGGCTGTGACAAGCCCCAGTAGACTCCGTGCATGTGGAACGGCCGCGAAGAGGCAACACCGTTTGGGGCCGCGTCCTTTGTTCATCGTTGTTTTTTTTTGTAGAATGTAAAAAGTCATTTTAGCTGCCACCCATGACTTTGCCACATAGCTGAACCGTGTTTACTGGAAAAATTCAGAGGCCTAAAGTTTAAAATAAAATTTACTTCTGATGTTTTAATTAAAACGTTTGCCACATTAACTTCTCCGATGCCTTAAAAGTGGACTTCTTTAAAGAACCTTTGTGCTATCTTCTCACAGGCTAACACCACGATTGTTGATCAAGATAAATCATTTGGAGAGTCATGGTGACACACACACGCACGCACGCACGCAAGCACAAGCCCCACGGGCCTGTGTCACCGCTCTCTGCATCTGGGTCTGCTGTGTCCTGCGTCCTCCTGAGCCCACCCCAGACTCAGAGGCCCCCGGGGACCCACAACCACCCCTTGTCCAGAATCCCCTTTGAACAATACCTTTCCTGTGGTCAGACCCCAACAGCCACTGTCTGAACTTTCTGGACTGGAATGCCTTCCTGACACTGCTTGTTAGTGCCAAACCCGCGGTGAGGCCAGGAGGGCGTGTGCTTTTCCCTTTGCGGACACAGCACGGCCAACACTTTGCAGCAGAAATCAAATCTAAAACAAAAAGGAGGGACTTCTTAAAATTCTCTTGAGAAAGACCAAAACAAAACCATGCCAGACTTAAAAGTGTTCATTTGAGGGACTAAATGGAAGAATCGGAACATCCCGGAGGCCAGCGGTCACACTCTGGCCCTGTGACCGGCCTGAGGAGTCACTCTGGAACTCACTTGCCTCCGGTTTATTTTGTATACGTAAGGGTTTGACCTAAAAACGAGCTCATGTGTACGCATTAGGGACATTTGTGAGTCTGCTCACCCCATACTTGTTTGGGTCTTAGAGTACCTAGTCGCCCTCACGGCATATTTGTCTCAAAACTGAGCGCTCCACTAAATGCTAGCTTTTACTGTTGAAGACCCTACAATAAGATTGTTTTATCTGTACATTTTTTTTCAGATATTTAACTGTATAAAAATGTTCATTTTACACGATATTTAATTAAAGTATTTCTTGTCTGTGAATTTCACTTTGGGTAACTTGATCTGTTTTGATTGTTAGAACAGCTGGCTCAACATGCAGCGCTGACATTGGGTTGGGGGGTCGTTTGCGTACCCTGGATTCCAGAGCGCTCTCGGCCAAGATAAGAACAGGTCGTACAGGAGCCTTCTTCAAGGCTATCTGCCCTCAGACACTCAGGCGAGCTGCACAGAGAGGTTCCTGCAGAGGTGCAGATGGTGCTGGTCCTGGGGCCGGCAGTCTGCAGGCCGCATGCCCCCTGGAACATCTGGGCGTGGCTGGGTGGGACCCAGGGCCATGGCGGCCCATAGACAGCCTCGAGGCTCGCAGGGGCTTGGTCACCCCTTCTCCCAGCCCAAGCCCTCCAACCTCAGCCCCTGCTCCTGAACTGGAGGCCTGGCGGTGGAGAGCCAGGGTTCTGGCCACTCGGGACATGAGCTCCTCTGTCCCTGTCATCAGGCTGGGACAAGGTCCAGCTCAAGGCGCTGTGGGCAGACACCAGGGCACCCTGAGCCCTGACCTAGGGGACCAGCATCAAGGCCGGGCCCGTGCCAAGGTGTGGAGACCCTGTGTGCTGCCCTGCCGCCAGGCTGCACGCAGGGGCAGCCAAAGGTGCGGGCGGCTATGAGACGTGTGTCAGCACCGGGATTCTGATTTTCGCAGCCCTGTTTGGCCCCAGTGCGTCTTGGGTGCCCCGGCTCCATCTCATTCTGCATTTTTCATTTTCTCCTCAATGAAAGACTGGCTTTGCATGTTTTGGCTTGCAGCTTTCCAACACATACACATAAGTG
The DNA here is from genome assembly GCF_029407905.1 of Bubalus kerabau. Taxonomy (NCBI): domain Eukaryota; kingdom Metazoa; phylum Chordata; class Mammalia; order Artiodactyla; family Bovidae; genus Bubalus; species Bubalus kerabau. Next base: position 51,409,702 of record NC_073645.1, on the reverse strand, counting down.
TGATCCAAATTAGTACTCACAAATGTCATCTTAATTACTTGTTCTGCCGAGCAAAACAGGGAACAATTATTCAAAACATAAAGAAACTTGTGAATACTTTTTTTTTTTTTTCCTGTCAATGACAATCAGGTTCCTTTGACTGCGTTCTTGTTTCAGCCTTAAAGAGACAGCAAAGAAGGGGGCTCGTGGGGCACAGGCTGCGGGCAGCCCCTCCGCTGTGTGCTGGGGACGACATCACCCCCTGGCTCTGAGCTGGTGTCAGGGATGCCCGCTCAGGGGTGGGCTAGGGGCCGCCTCCCGGAGCTGCCTGCTGGGGTCTGGCGACCCGGGGGAGGGAAATTACTTCATGTTTGTGTTCTGAATCCGAACTGAGAGCTGCATTCTCTCCAAATGTGTGCCAATTATTGTCAGGCCGCCTTCCAGGGTCTTCCAGGCTTTTAAAGATTATTCAAAGCACTTGAAATGGGCTTCAATCTAATGCCTCATTTCATTGCATTAAACAGCCTAGTTAATAAAGAATCGATATATTCAAAGGGCAAGGTTATCTTTTGTCTATAAGGGGTGGTGTCATTCTGAACCTTTTATAGTTCAGATGCTGAAAAAGACCTCATGAAATCCATACTCATCAAGCGGGTCAACAGGAGCAATAAAGAGGGCCCTGAAAGGAAGGAATGCCCGCCCTCCTCTAAAACAACTCGGGCCTTATCTCCCCGCTCGGCACCCGAGCAGTCCTCAGAAAATGTCAATTTCTCATCAAGACAAGAGGCTTCGATGATCACTTTTTCCAGAGAATACACACAATTAAGAGGATGTTGGGGGGGGGGGCGCAGCAGCAGTCTGTGGCTCCTTCTGTCCCCACGAGCCGCACGCTCCCGCCTGGCAGATAATAAGAGCTGTTGATAACTCGAGTGTCAATATGCCCAAGAGCGGGTTTTGAATGTGAGTCCTTGTGCTCCGGGCCCGCCCGGCCGATCCCAGGCCCTGATAACCATGCAGCTGCCAACGGACACCGGCGGGGGCCGCCAGGCCTGGCCCTCACAATTAACGCGATGAGCAATCACACAAGGGCCGGCGCTTTAGGCTGAGACAATCCCCGCTTTACCCTTCAAGGGCTCCTTTTATGTTGGAATAAGGTTGCTTTTAATGAAATTTAAACTCATCAGAGGAAATCAAAAACCTCCAATCAGATTACAAATTGATTTTTTGGTCATTTGTCATTCCCAGTGCAGGGCCGTGTGTTTCACAGGGAGTGGCTGCTGATGCGGGGCTGGGGAGCCGCAGGCACACGGGGTAGGCCCCGGGCCTGGGGACAAGTGTTAGTGGCTCCTGACCCGGGTGGACTTGGGCCCAGTCTCCCTGCCGTCTGGGTTTGGCCAAGGTGGACCCCCGACAGCAGCAGGTGCCCATCTGCTCAGCAGAGGCTCCACCCAGGGATGCCTGTGGTCCTGGGAAGAAGCCACAGTGGTTTCCAGGCTCATTCTGAACCTTCCATGATCCCAGTGCTGAGAAAGACCTAACGGAACCTGTTCATACGGTACTCACGCAGTCCTGATCCTCTGACGGCAGCCAACAGGGCCGCGTTCTCCTGGGGCCACAGTGAGTGCGGGTCCATCCCCGTCCAGCCCTGTGCCGGCTCTGGACCAGCCCGTGAGGAGCCCCGTGCGGCCTGCACCCAAGAGCTTTCCTTACACTGGAGGGTGGAGAGGAAGGGGGCGCGGGGGCTTCACCCAGGGAGCTGTCCACAGCCGCCGCCGCGGCCCCCCAGGGGACCTCCTGTGGCACCGGAAGGACTCTGGGTTTTTCGAGGGGGAGGCAAGGCCGCGCTTCCCTTCCTCCCCACTGCTGGCATCAAGGGCACCTGGCTGAGGCTGCAGGGTGCCCCTGGGCATCGGGGACTTCGTGTGGGCCCCGGAAGGATGGGGCCGGGTAGGCACTACTTCAGGAGGGACGTGAACGTCATTTTTGACTCAAGTTCCTCAGAAACCACCTCTTCTAACCCAGGGGAGCGCAGGTCACCCACACGTGCACCTGAGGCTCCAGGGACGCCTGGCCCTGGTCCTGCCGGTGACCGGGCTCTTCATGGGGTCTCCTTCTGCTCTCTCGGGTGACAACATTGCAGTGCAGAGAGGGCAGGTGGCCAGCCTGAGGTCACCAGGCTGGAAAGACCGGGGCCAGGTGGTGAACAGTCTCCAATCTCCAAACCCTCCCCTCGACCTCTTTCTGCTGATTTAGGCTGTAGAGACCTTCAGGATTAACAAGAGCGCGTGGTCCTCCGGATGCAGTGAGAACCACCACACTTCTCTTCTGACCGCATCAGGAGGACATGCGCCTTGGGGGGCCTGGCTCAGCCCGTCACCTGGACAGGCTGTCACACGGAAACCGGCCTGTTCAGCCAGCGTCCGCCGGGGCCCAGGGCACGACCAGTGTCACGGGCTCATGACCCGAAACTGAGGGCAGAGGCTCAGGCCCTGGGGCCTTCAACACCCAGGAGGCTGCCAAAGCAGGGCTCCCGAGCGTGTCATCCCCGCTGTTCTCGGGTCCACGTGTGGACGCCTGGGTACCCCAGGGCCCCTCACCCCCGCCCACCGCTGTGCTCACAGTGGGCGTGGACCCCCACCCACTCACCTGATGGTGGGGCATCACTCTCGCTCCTGCTTCAAGGACCGAGCTCGTCACAGCCTCCTCCCATGACCAGCAGGCTGACATGCGTCTGCAGCTACCATGGGAGCCAGAAAGGGTCCTGCAACAAAGGGTTTATATTCTCAATATACAATGAGCCTTTTTAAATCAATAAGACTAGATGGAAATTCGGAGAAAAATGGGCAAATTCAGTCAGCTCACAAGGGAACAAGTGATTAGTAAGTTTGGAAAATATATTCTACCTCACTTAAAAATGCATAGCACATTAAAATAGTGAGATCAACTTTTTTTCACCTATTAAATTAGAAAAGGTTTTTTTTTAAAGCTAATACTTAGTCCCGTCAATGGAGAAACAGGTATTCTTAGAGTTGTGGAAAGAAAAGTAAACAAGTACAGCCCTTCTAGAAACAAACCTGACATTGTATCGAGAGATTTGACAATGTTTGTATCTTTGATCCACTAATTTCCACGTCTAGGAATCAATCCTAAGGAAATTAGCAGAGATAAGACAAGATTTTAAGTGCAAGACTGCTCACTGTTGTATTTATTAAAAAAGAAAAAAACAAAAACCAAAAAACTGGAAAGAACCCAAAAATCTAAAAATAGGAATTCTTAGTTGAATTATGGTGTGGCCATATAATGTAATACTGTATATTCTATTAAGCTATTAAGATCATGTTTTTGAAGTATATTTAATGAAATGGTAAATACTAAAACATAAAATTAAGTTGAGCAAGCATATAATGTGGTGTATATAACAATTCAAATTTGTAAATTTCTATGTAGCGAGAAGGAAAAACACATATATGTAGAAAAAATATTAGAATTATAGCAATAGCGGGCATATTTGGGAGGTGAACATATACACGTGACATGCATGCTTTCCAAGTTTTCTGCCAGACATGCAGTGTCCCATAGGAAATGTGTGCTGCCCAGGGTCCCAGGCAGGCAGGGGCCCCCGTCTGGAGCCCAGCCGGTCGTCCTGGACACTGAGGCCAGAGGAGAGGGGTTGCTGGAGCTGCAAGGCCAACATGGAGGCGGGCACCAGAGACCCGGAAGCAGGCCCCCCGCCAGGAGCACGGGGTGGGGGAGGGGCGTGGGGGCGGAGCCTGTGGCTGCAGGTTCAAAGGCCCTGGGGCTGAGGGAGGCCCCACCAAGCCCAGCTGGACACCCTCCCTGGCTTTCCCAGCATCCTCTGGGGCCCGATACCTCTTCCCTTTGACTTGAACTTCCTCAGAGGAACTTCTGCTGTTTGTAACCAAAGAATTACTGACCAAATTAGGGAAAAACATTATTTTCAAACTAGTATTATAAAACATCCAAAAGAACTTTCAAAGTATTTACTTTGATAAATGAAATTTAGCAAGACTGATGAACACAAGGTCAATTCACAATCATGTTTCTGTAACAATGATAAGTAGCTAATGGAATTTAAAAAATTATGCAGTTTACAATACTGTAAAAGTATCAAAAGCTAAAAAGAAAGTCAAAGTAATGAAGATGTCTGCACAGGAAACCATAAGATCACTGACAGAAATTTCTGAAAATATTAATAAATGAAAATACCATATTCATGGACTGGAAAACTACATACTGAAAAGATACCAATTCTCCCTAAAATTATCTCGAAAGAAAGAAAGAAAGTGAAGTCGTTCAGTCATGTCCAACTCTTTGTGACCCCATGGACTGTAGCCCACCAGGCTCCTTTGTCCATGAAATTTTCCAGGCAAGAGTACTGGAGTGTGTTGCCATTTCCTTCTTCAGGGATAAGGAAAATTATACCTGGAGATTTGGTGAAATCTCAGTCCCCACTCCAAATACCATCACATTGGGGGTTAGGGCTTCAACAAATGAATTCTGGGGGGACAAGCATTTAGTCCATAACACTATGCAAATAATTTCTTATGAGGTCATAGTAATTCAAGTGTTACAACAAGACTAGACAAATAATCTAATGGAATATACAAGTTAGAAGCCGACCCCACGTGCGTGGTTATCTGATTTGTAACAAAGGTGATGCTGTGGTGCAGTGGGGGAGGCTGGGCTTTGCCAAGAGCTGTGCTGAGTGTACGGGTACGTGCCTGGTAAATGAAGTGACTTGCCCCTTATACGTGTGAAAGGACGGCTGGGGACCCTAAGAAATGATGAATCCCCAGCAGCAAGAGAGAGAGGAATAGTTTCAGGGACGAACGGAAGAGGCAGCATTAAAGCCAAGAGAACACTCTGGACCTCCACATGGAAGCGGCAATAAGATGGAGTGAGGAGAAGCCACCTGTCTAGGTGAGTGGTAAGAGTGGGTCTTGCAGGAGGGCATTTAAAAGTTAAAACAAAACTGACTCCCAATCCCCTCCCATCTGACTTCTTGGGTTCCTTCTCCTTGGCTGCGTCAGTTCCACAGAAGGGCAGAGACCTTGTACTCTACAGGGAGTTGGGAGGGCCGGCACTCTGGAAAGCTCAGCTGTCCAGAGCACTCCAGATGCCTTAAAAAAGACATATTAAACATCTTTATCATTGAAAGAAATAAAAACCCAAATGGAAAGCATCCTATCCATGGATTGGGCAATATTGTTAACATGACAGTCCCCCTGGTTGATCTACAGAGTCAATGCAGTCCCCATCGGAATACAGCTGGCTTCTCTGTAGAAACTGACAGTGGATCCTAAAGTTCATACGGTACTTATTACACGGACTAAAAACAGCCAACCATCTTGCCAAAGGACAACACTGGAGGATTCCCAATTTCCTATTTCAAAACTTACTACAAAAAAACCGAAATCAAGATGGTATGGTGAGCAGGCTTCTCTGGTGGCTCAGTGATAAAGAATCCACCTGCCAGTGCAGGAGACACGCTTTGGTTCCTGGTCTGGGAAGATCCCACATGCCTTGAGCAGCTAGGCCCGTGCACCAGGACTCCTGAGCCTGTGCCTTAGAGCCCAGGAGCTGCAGCTACTGAAGTCCACACACCCTTGAGCCTGTGCTCCACCACAAGAGAAGCTGCTGCAACGAGAAGCCTGCACACCGCAGAGTAGCCCCCACTCATCGCAACTAGAGAAACGTCTGTGCAGCTACGAAGACCCAGCACAGCTGAAAACAAACAGAGAAAAAGGCAGCATGGTGCAGCACAGGACAGACACACAGTGCAACGGAACAGAGTCAAAGTGACCACACGTGTCTATGGCCAACTGATTTTCAAATGGGTGCCAAGATCACTCAAACCAAAAAGAACAGTCTCTCCAACAACCGGTCAACAGGAAAGCCATGAAGTGCAAGAATGAAAGTGGACTCCGACCTCACACCATAGACAAACATTACGCCAAAATGAATCAAAGACCCAAATGTAGGAGCTGAAACTATAAAACTCTTAGAAGAAAACATATTTGACACTGATGTGGCACTTTGGCAATTGCACAAGACACAATAGATGCGACACATCTTAGCTGGGAGACCAGAAGCACGACCCCCAAGGGAAACAGACACACTGGGCTTCACTGAAGCCCAAAGGCCTACGTTTCAAAAGACGGCATCAAGAAAGCAAAAGGACAACCAATGGGAGAAACTACTTGAAAATCATGTATCTGATCAGGGACTTGTATTCAGACTATTCAAAGAGCATTTCAATCACTCAGTCGTGTCTGACTCTTTGCGATCCCATGGACTGCAACACACCAGGCTTACCTGTTCATCACCAACTCTTGGACCTCACTCAACTCATGTCCATTGAGTCGGTGGTGCCATCCAACCATCTCATCCTCTGTCGTCCCCTTCTCCTTCAATCTTTCCCAGCATCAGGGTCTTTTCAAATAAGTCAGTTCTTCGCATCACGTGGCCAAAGTACTGGAGCTTTAGCTTCAGTATCAGTCTTTCCAATGAATATCAGGACTGATTTCCTTTAGAATGGACTGGTTGGATCTCCTTGCAGTCCAAGGGACTCTCAAGAGTCTCCAACACCACAGTTCAAAAGCATCAATTCTTCGGCGCTCAGCTTTCTTTATGGTCCGACTCTCACATCCATACATGACTACTGGAAAAACAATAGCTTTGACTATATGGAACTTTGTCGGCAAAGTAATATCTCTGCTTTTTAATATGCTGTCTAGGTTGGTCACAGTTTTTCTTCCAAGGAGCAAGAGTCTTTTAATTTCATGGCTGCAGTCACCCATCTGCAGTGATTTTGCCCCCCCCCCACCCCCAAAGTCTGTCAGTGTTTCCATTGTTTCCCCGTCTATTTGACATGAAGTGATGTGACCAGATGCCACGATCTAAGTTTTTTAAATGTTTAAGTCAGCTTTTTCTCTCTCCTCGTTCACTTTAATCAAGACTCTTTAGTTCCTATTCTTCGCTTTCTGCCATAAGGGTGGTATCATCTGTGTATCTCAGGTTATTGATATTTCTCCCTGCAATCTTGGTTCCAGCTTGTGCTTCATCCAGCCCAGCATTTCACACGATATACTCTGCATGTAAGTTAAATAAGCAGGGTGACAATATACAGCCTTGAAGTACTCCTTTCCCAATTTGGAACCACTTCATTGTTCCATGTCTGGTTCTAACTGTTATTTCTTGACCTGTATACAGATTTCTCAGGAGGCAGGTAAGGTGGTCTGGTATTCCCATCTCTTTAAGAATTTTCCAGTTTGTTGTGATCTAATCTACACAGTCAAAGGCTTTAGCATAGCTAATGATGCAGAAGTAGATGTTTTTCTGGAATTCTCTTGCTTTTTCTATGATCCAATGGATGTTGGCAATTTGATTACAAACATTTACAAATAATAAGGGGCTTCCCAAGTAGCTCAAATGGTAAAGAATCTGCCTGCTATGCCAGAGACCTGCCTGGGTTTGACCCCTGAGTCAGGAAGATCCCATGGAGAAGGGCATGGCAACCCACTCCAGTATTCTTGCCTTCAGAATCCCATGGACATAGGAACCTGGCGGGCTACTGTTCATGGGGTTGCAAAGTCATATAAAGACAAATCACTCAGTTTAAAAATAGGCAAATGATCTGAATGCTGCTGCTGCTAAGCCACTTCAGTCGTGTCCCACTCTGTGTGACCCCATAGACAGCAGCCCACTGGGCTCCCCCGTCCCTGGGATTCTCCAGGCAAGAACACTGGAGTGGGTTGCCATTTCCTTCTCCAATGCATGAAAGTGAAAAGTGAAAGTGAAGTCGCTCAGTCGTGTCCGACCCTCAGCGACCCCATGGACTGCAGCCTTCCAGGCTCCTCCGTCCATGGGATTTTCCAGGCAAGAGTACTGGAGTGGGATGCTATTGCCTTCTCCAAATGATCTGAATAGGCACTTAAAATAGACTATATTTAAAGAAAATATACAGATGGCCAATAAACACATGAAAAGATGCTCAATACCACTAGTCATCAGGGGAATGCAAATCAGGCCCACAGTAAGCTTCCACTTCACACCCACTGGGATAGCTATAATGAAAATGTCAGACAGTAACAAGTGTTGATGAGGATGTAGAGAAACGAGAACCCTTACAGACTGTTAGTGGGAATATAAGATGGTGCAGCCACGTTAAACAGTCCCGAGGTTTCTGAAATGGTTAAAAATAGTCACCAGTATTTCCACTCCTAGGGACACACCCAAGAGAAATGAGAACACATGCAAAAAGTTTCATGTGAACATTTATAGCAGCGTTATTCGTAAGAGCCAAAAGGTGTAAATAACCCAATGTCCATTATGAATGGATTTTAAAAATTTGGTGTATTCATACAATGCAGTATATTCAGACATAAAGGGAATGAAGCCCTGACTCATGCTACAACACAAACTTGGAACACACACACTGTGCTAAGAAGCCAGTCACAAAAAAATATGTTGTGCGTTTCCATTTGTAGGAACTGTCCAGGACGGGTACATCCACGCAGATGGAAAGTAGATCAGTGATCGCTTAGAGTCGGGGGACATGGGGGTTAGGGGATGATAGTCAAAGAAACATGGGGGTGTTCTCTCTGAGACAAGACAAATGTTCTAAGGTTGACTAAGGCTATGGTTGTTCACATTTGTGAGTGTACTGAAAACCACTGGGCTGTACATTTTAAATGGGCAAATTGTATGGTGTGTAAATTATTTCTCAATAAACTATTATAAAAATCTTTCAAAGCATTTTAAAAAAAATCAACATTGATTCCCATGGAGAACTGCTCTGAAGGGTTTTGGTTTTCTGGGGAAACTATTTCCTGGAGAAAGCTGCTACGCCTTGAGCCCCAGCCTGCAGGTGGGAGCCGCCGGAGGCCCTGTAGCCTTGGCCGAGCGCGGTCAGGCTCCCTGCCAGCCACCTGCCCCCAGGAGGGGCTTGTCCACACACCCTAGAAGGGGAAGGCAGTCACATGAGACCCTACTCGGCATCTCCAGGCCATGGAAGTCAAGGTGACAGCCCTTGACTTCTGCCTGGGGTGAGGTGTGGTGAGATCCAGGCCCCCCAACCCCGATGCTGGCCCTACCTGGCCCAGGTGGGGCACCTGCCACAGCCCTGGCCTACACTCTGCCTGGTTCCTTTTGAGGCTACTTGTGGAACACACACACACACACACACACACACAGGGCTTCTCAACCAAGGTCATTTCCTAAGGTAGGAAAAAACTTTTTCTTAAAGGAAAAAAATTTCCTTTGAGGATTCTTTTAAAAAAAAGGTTCCAATATTTTCAAACCATTCCAGAAGGCTCAGCCCTACTTTTTAAACCTCACAGCCCTGTTTCTTAAATCTGTTTAAAACCTGTCTCCTTGAGCTGGATATCAGGAATCTCAGGGGATCCCACTATGGCCACAGGGTCTGAGATGCACCGGCACCCCTGGCTCAAGATGCAGCCCCTGAAGCAGCCCCACGGCTTCCTCTCCAGTCCTGCCAGTCCTCAGCACAGCTGCCAGTGGGCCCTTTACAACAGAGGGTGGACCGCCCTCACCGCAGCCCTCCTGGGCCCCCTCGGGGCTGCGGGGACACGTAGTCAGCTGCGTCACCCCACCACATCCTGCTGCCCAAGCCCCAGGGCACTGGCGATCCGGCCTGGGCAGGCAGCCCCTGGACGCAAGCTCCTGCTGGGGCATCACACTCGCGGCCCCCTCTCCCAGAACGCTCTTCTGCAAAACACCTGCTCTACGCCCCTCCCCGAGCTCTTGGCTCCCACCCCTAGAGGGGCGTCCCCGCCTGTCCCGCCTGAAACTAAGACCCCACTCCAACCACCACACACGCACCCTCCTCTCCCTTTCCTGTCATTTCCCCCCTGGTGTTTGCACCGTTTACTAAAGTATGTGCTGTCCTGTGCTTGGTCTCAGGCGTGTCCGACTCTGTGCGACCCCGTGGACTGCAGCCCGCCAGGCTCCTCTGTCCGTGGGATTCTCCAGGCAAGAATGCTGGAGTGGGTTGCCATGCCCTCCTCCAGGGGATCTTCCCGACCCAGGGAGCGAACCCAGGTCTCCTGCACTGCAGGTGGCTTCTTTGCCCCTGAGCCACGAGCGAAGCTTTAATTAGTTAGCTGTGGACTGCCTCCCACCAGTTCACAAGCCCTGGGGGGTGGTACTCATCTTTTTGGATTCCTGCTTCATCCCCTGCACCCCAGCTTTTGAAATCCAAACCTTCAAGGAAAACAGTATTCTTCACTGCACTGTCCACCATGGCGGGGGCCCAGGAACTTGAATGGGAAACAAACCACATCTTTAATACTTTCACTAACTTCCACAAGGTTTAGCTTTTCCCTCCAGGAATGAATATAGACAACAAACCACAGTAGTTTCAGTAGTTCTAGGGTCTTTCTGCAGAGATTTTAAGGTTGTCAATGGTTACCATGACTTCAGAATTCTGGTAACGAGAAGTCCCACTGTCAGATTTTATTTAATGCATCAATACTGAGGAAGCACTTATGGAGCAGCACCAGAAACAGGATTTTTTAAAGTTTCGATAACTATTCAGTATAATTAATTTTCTTTGTAATCCTTTGTATTTTATGCATTAAAAACACTGTTCTGGACTTCCGTGGTGGTCCAGTGGGTAAGAATCTCCCCTCCAATGCAGGGGCCATGAGTTCGATCCCTGGTCCAGGAAGATTCCACGTGCCATGGAGCAACTAAGCCCGAGCAGCACAACTGCTGAGCCCATGCTCCACGGCAGGAGAAGCCACCACCATGAGACGCCTGTGCTCCACGAGGGCGGGCGGCCCCTCTCGCCACAGCTGGAGACGGTCTGTGCCCAGCCACCAAGACCCAGCACAGCCTAAAGACACAAACCAGACCGCTGCTCCGAGAAGGGGTGTGGGGGCTTCGCCAGGCTGATCCAGGGGTCCCACGCCAGAAAAGACAAATGGCCCTGGGCGGAGGCACCTGTGTCTATGCTGTTCCAGGCACGCACCATGCTTGGGACACAGTCTGAGTCCACGTCAGCCCATTGAGAATTCAGGTTTTTTTCATGATCTGCTACAGTTTTGCTCCACAGCGTACAGATTTTGTGTTCGTTTGTAGTATACACTTTTCCAAGTAACAGAACGAAGAGAAGAGAACTCCTGACTTAGACCAACAACCTCCCTGGGCCAAACTAGGCTCCAGAATTTGCAGGCCTCACTGTGGGCCAGGTCCTGGGCCAACACAACATAGGCATTAAGCAGATAATAATCCATTTTTCTTGCTTTCTTGTAATCCAGGCTTATTGTAAAAATAAAAGCAATGAACATGGATTGGGGAAGACAGGGTTAATCCTCCTTCATCCCAGCTCTGCCTAAACCTCTGCTCTTGCAAAGCAGACTCATTCTTACCAATTGGCTGTCAGTCTTTTTAAACCTTGTTTTAAGGACTTTAGAAACAGACATTTTCATATAGCTTAAGGAAAAACAAACAAACAGCATGGGTCATGATTTGTCTCTTGCTCTGCATCACATTTCCTCAATAGTCTTCCCTGACCATACATGGGGAACCACCTCATTCCTTCCAGAGGGCTTAGAGAACTCTACTTAGTAGAGATGGAAGTACATCTATTCAACCAGCCCTGATAAGTTTCCTATTCTTTGCTACTGAAAACAACGCTATAGCAACAAAACATATACAGTGAAAACAATTTAAAGACATTATTTTTTTTAAAGTTGCTTAAACCTGGAAAACTGAAAACCACAAAACATAATTGAGAAAAGATTAAAAGGTCTAAATAATTATAGAGGTATATCATATTCATGGGTTACAAAAACTATCCTAGAAAGAGGTAAATTCTCCCCAAACACAATAAAGATATCAGCAGGTTTACTTTTGCAGAAACTAAAAAGCTGATTATAAAATTTACATGGACATGCAAAAGGCCAAGGATTATCAGGTAATCTTGGAGAAACTTAGCCTACCAGCTCTCAGTGTTAAGTCGCTCAGTTGTGTCCGACTCTTTGCAACCCCTGGACTGTAGCCTGTGAGACTCCTGTGTCCATGGGATTCTCCAGGCAAGAATACTGGAGTGGGCTGCCATGCCCTCCTCCAGGGGATCATCCCGCCCCAGGGACTGAACCCCGTCTCCCATACTGTAGACAGACTCTCTACCGTCTTAGCCACCAGGGAAGTCCGCCAGCTCTCAGGGTTTCCTTTGGAATGGTAGTAATCACTGTGCAAGGACAGACCAAAAGTCCAGAGACAGAAGCACACGCGTGACAAGGGGAACTGCGTCAGCATGTGGCCCTGGGCTGCCCAGCTGACCCCGGCCTCACACACCACAGAGAAATCAGCTCTACAGAGACCTGAAGTTAAACATGCAAGACAGACCACAGTGCTGCTAGATTAAACACAGGAGAGTGTCTGTAACGTGTGACAGGCAAAGACATACTGAATGACACAAAAGCTTCAGCCATAAAATTAAAACACTGATACATTTCACTACCTAAAGTTCAATTCTTTTCTTCAAAATGATACCTTTGAGAATAAAAAGGCAAGCCACAGTGTGCAAGAAGATATTTACAAGATACACAATCAACAAAAATATAATACAAGAATACAAAGAATATCATTGAGTAAAAGCACATAACTTAATAGAAAGATGGAAAAAGACTTGCAAAGGCAATGCACAAAAAAACCCAGATATTCACATGGCTGATAAATGTAAAAAAGATGTTAAGCACTCATTGGACCATAGAGAAAGCAAGGGAATTCCAGAGAAATATCTACTTCTGTTTCACTAAGTGTTTAACTGTCTGGATCACAAACTGTGGAAAATTCTTCAACATGGGAATGCCAGACCACCTTACCTGTCTCCTACGAAAACTATGTGGGTCAAGGAGCAGCGGTTAGAACTGGACATGGAACAACAGACTGGTCAAAATTGGGAAAGGAGCATGTCAAGGCTCTATATGTTGTCCCCTTGCCTTCTTAACTTTTATGCAGAGTACATCATGCAAAATGCCTTGCTGGATGAATCACAAGCTGGAATCAAGACTGCTGGGAGAAATGTCAATAACTTCAGTTATGTAGATGACACCACTCTAATAGTAGTAAGTAAAGAGGAACTGAGAAGTCTCTTGATGAGGATGAAAGAGGAGAGTGAAAAAGCTGGCTTAAAACATTCAAAAATCTAAGATCACGGCACCCGGTCCCATCACTTCATGGCAAACAGATGGGGAAACAGTGGAAGCAGTGACAGATTTTACTTTCTTGGGTTCCAAAATCACTGCAGATTAAAATACCTTTGCTCCTTGGAAGAAAAGCTATGACAAACCTAGACAGCATATTAAAAAGCAGAGACATTACTTTGCTGACAAAGTTCCATCTAGCCAAAGCTATGGTTTTTCCAGTAGTCATATATGGATGTGAGAGTTGGACTGTAAAGAAAGCTGAGGTCTGAAAAATTAATGCTTTCAAACTGCAGTGCTGGGGAAGATTCTTGAGAGTCCATTGCACTCCAAGGAGATCCAATCAGTCAATCCTGAAGGAAATCAACCCTGAATATTCACTGGAAGGACTAATGCTGAAGCTGATACTCTAATACTTTGGCCACCTGATGAGAAGAGTTGATTCTTTGGAAAAGACCCTGATGCTGGGAAAGATTGAGGGCAGGAGAAGTAGGGGCAGCAGAGGACGAGATGGTTGGATGGCATCACTGAACATAAATCTGAAAATTAAACCACAAAGTGATACCTCCACCAGAATGGCTTTGTGTCAGTGATAATATGAGATCATTATCAGAGGTAACCCACTCACGCGCTGCTGGTGGGGGTGTGACTGGCACACATTCTAGGCAGCATCTGCTATGACGGAGCACTCAGCAACCCCACTGGTATTTTTTTTCAAATGGACTTTACATTTGGATAGGTTTTGCCAAATACTCTCAATCACCAAAACAGAAGAAACACCTATCACTGGAAGCCCCAGTCAGAGCAATCGGGGAAGAAAAAGAAAAAGGCGGCAGAATTGGGAAAAAGAAGTAAAATGTGCTATTTCAGATGACATGATTCTGTGTATAGGAAACCCTAAGACCCCACCCCCAAAACTGATAGATCTAATCAACACATTTGGAAAACTGTAGAATACAAAATCAACAAACAAAAATTAGCATTTCTGCACACTAATGATTATCTAAAAAATAAATAATCCCATTTACAATAGCATCAAAATCAATAAAATACATAGGCATAAATGAAACCAAGGAGGTGAAAGATTTCTACCCTGAAAATTATTATTGATGAGAGAAAGTGAAGAAGACATAAATATACAAGAAAATATCCTGTGTTCATGAATCGGAAGACTTAATACTGTTAAAATGTTCATACTATGCAAAGCTTTCTACAGGTTCAATGTAACCCCATCTTTGCGTGAAATGCTCCCATGGTATCTCTAATTTTCTTGAAGAGATCCTAGTCTTTCCCACACTGTTGTTTTCCTCTGTTTCTTTGCATTGTTCCCATAGGAAGACTTTCTTATCTCTCTTGCTATTCTTTGAAACTCTGCATTCAGATGGGTATAGCTTTCCTTTTCTCCTTTGCCTTTAGCTTGTCTTCTTTTCTCAGCTATTTGTAAGGCTTCCTCAGGCAACCATTTTGCTTTTTTGGACTTCTTCTTCTTGGGGATGGTTTTGTCATGGTCTCCAGTACAACATCACAAACCTCTGTCCATAGCTCTTCAGGTAAGTAATCCAAGTCTATGCCCCAACCAGTAATGTTGAAGAAGCTGAAGTTGAATGATTCTATGAAGACTTACAAGATCTCCTAGAACTAACACCTAAAAAAGATGTCCTTTTCATCATAGGGGACTGGAATGCAAAAGTAGGAAGTCAAGAGATAACTGGAGTAACAGAGGAAGTTTGGCCTTGGAGTACAAAACGAAGCAGGGAAAAGGCTAACAGAGTTTTGCCAAGAGAACGCACTGGTCATAGCAAACACCCTCTTCCAACAACACAAGAGAAGACTCTACACATGGACATCACCAGATGGTCAACACCGAAATCAGACTGATTATATTCCTTGCAGCCAAAGATGGAGTCGCTGTATACATTCAATAAAAACAAGACCGGGAGCCGACTGTGGCTCAGATCATGAACTCCTTGTTGCCAAATTCAGACTTAAATTGAAGAAAGTAGGGAAAACCACTAGAGCATTCAAGTATGACCTAAATCAAATCCCTTACGATTATACAGTGGAAGTGAGAAATATATTCAAGGGATCAGATCTGATAGATAGGTCTATATCCAGACCATGGAATACTAGTATTTCATTACAGTATTCCAGTATAAATATATAATGGAATAATGGAACTATTCTGTCATAAAAATAAGGAAATTCTGCCACTTGTGACAATATGGATGGACCTTGAGGGCATTATGCTAAGTGAAATAGGTCAGAGAGAGAAGACAAATACCGTCTCCTGATATGACCAGACTCATAGAAACAGATCAGATTTGTGGTTGCCAGAGGACTTGGGGAACTGGATGAAGGCGGTCAAATGGTACAAACTTCCTTTTTATAAGTTGTAAGATAAATGAGTTCTCAGGACATAATATGTAATATGCTGACTATGGCTAATAATACCTTTTTTTCCCCTGCAGTAGAAGCAAGGGGTCCTAACCATTGGCTCACCCAGGAATTCCCAACAATATCGTTTTGTATATTTGAAAGCTGCTAACAGAGTCTTAAACATTCTCATCAAAAGGAAAAAATAATGTTTTTAATTATGTGAAGTGACAGATGTTAAAGTTATTGTAATATTTCACAACATACACATACATCAAATCATGCTTATACACAAACTTATACAACATTATATAGTCAAGGCTATGGTTTTTCCTGTGGTCACGTATGGATGTGAGAGTTGGACTGTGAAGAAGGCTGAGCACCAAAGAATTGATGCTTTTGAACTGTGGTGTTGGAGAAGACTCTTAAGAGTCCCTTGGACTGCAAGGAGATCCAACCAGTCCATTCTGAAGGAGATCAGCCCTGGGATTTCTTTGGAAGGAATGATGCTAAAGCTGAAACTCCAGTACTTTGGCCACCTCATGCGAAGAGTTGACTCACTGGAAAAGACTCTGATGCTGGGAGGGATTGGGGGCAGGAGGAGAAGGGGACGACGGAGGATGAGATGGCTGGATGGCATCACCGACTCGATGGACATGAGTTTGAGTGAACTCCGGGAGTTGGTGATGGACAGGGAGGCCTGGCGTGCTGCGATTCATGGGGTCGCAAAGAGTCGGACACGACTGAGCGACTGATCTGATACAACATTATATGTCAGTTGTGTCTCAATAAAACTGCAAAAATGAAAAAAAGAAAATACACATTTCACCATACCTCCATTCATAATAATTCATCCCTTTGCAATTAATTTATTGTCATAAAAGGGCTTCCCAGTAATAAAGAATCCACCTGCCAATGCAGGAGATGTGGGTTCAAACCTTGGGTCAGAAAGATCCCCTGGAGAAGGAAATGCCAACCTGCTCCAGTATTCTTGCCTGGAGAAGTCCACAGACAGGAGTCAGGTGAGCTACAGTTCATGGGATCACCAAGAGTTGGACATGGATGAGTATGCCAGGTACATTGTCATAAAGGATAAATAGTTTATGATTCCACTTCTATCAGGAACCCAGAAGAGTCAAATTTATAGAAACAGAAAGTTGATTGATGGTGGCTGCCAGGGGCTGGGGAGGCAGGAGAGAGTCACTGCTTAACGAGGATGAAGCATCAACTTTGCAAGATGAAGTCTGGAGATGGATGGTGGTGAATGTTGCGCAGTGATGTGAATGTTGACTCCCACTGAACTGTACTCTTGGCAATGGTTAACATGGCAAATGTTACGTATATTTTAGCCAATTAAATTTTAAGAAAATTATTGAGTGCCTGTTAGGTGCCTGGCACTGTTCTTCATGCTGGGAATACAGCTGTGAATCAGAGATGAACGTTTCCTGGTCCAGAGACTTATATTCTATAAAACCTGTAATCCAGGTGAGTTGTTATTAGTTACCATTTTTGCTAATATAATTGGTGACCATGGTATCTTACTGCTTTAACTGGCATTCTTAATTGCTAGTAGGCTTAGTATATTTTCATATGTTTATGCACCATTTGTATTTCTTCTGTGAAGTGCCTGTTGATAGCATTTGCTTGTATCTTCTATTGGGGTGTTTGCCTTTTTCTTATTAACTTGTAAGAGCCCTTTGTATATGATGGCTGTTTCTGCTTTTGTCTATTTATAGCTTCCCTGGGACTTCCCTGTGGCTCAGATGGTAAAGAATCTGCCTGCAATGCAGGAGACTCGGGTTCAATCCCTGGGTCAGGAAGATCCCCTGGAGAAGGGAATGGCTACCCACCCCAGTATTCTTGCCTGGAGAATTCCCTGGACAGAGGAGCCTGCAGGGCTACAGTCCATAGGGTCTTAAAGAGTCAGACATGACTGACTGACTCTCACATATAAACACATACACACACACACACACCCCTCCCCTGACAGCTCAGTTGGCAAAGAATCTGCCTGCAATGCAGGAGACCCTGGTTTGATTCCTGGGTTGGGAAGATCCACTGGAGAAGGGATAGGCTACCCATTTCAGTATTCTTGAGTTTCCCTTGTGGCTCAGCTGGTAAAGAATCCGCCTGCAATGTGGGAGACCTGGGTTCGATCCCTGGGTTGGGGAAATCCCCTGGAGAAGGGAAAGGCTACCCACTCCAGTACTCTGGCCTGGAGAATTCCATGGACTGTATAGTCCATGGGGTCACAAAGAGTTGGACACAACTGAGCAACTTCCACTTTCACTTTTCAGGTTGCAAATTATGTGGTAGTTTGAACCTCCTTTGGCATTGCCTTTCTTTGGGATGGGAATGAAAACTGACCTTTTCCAGTTTTGTGGCCACTGCGGAGCTTTCCAAATTTGCTGGCATATTGAGTGCAGCCCTTTCATACTATCATCTTCTAGGACTTGAAATAGCTCAACTGGAATTCCATCACCTCCACTAGCTTTGTTCATAGTGATGCTTCCTAAGGCCCACTTGACTCCACACTTCCAGGGTGTCTAGCTGTAGGTGAGTGATCACATCATTGTGGTTATCTGGGTCATTAAGATCTTTTTTGTACAGTTCTTCTGTGTCTTCTTGCCACCTCTTCTTAATATCTTCTGCTTCTGTTAGGTCCATATCGTTTCTGTCCTTTATTGAGCCCATTTTTGCATGTCCCCTTGGGATCTCTAATTTTCTTGAAGAGATCTCTGGTGTTTCCCATTCTATTGCTTTCATCAGCTTAGCTTTGGGTTTCTCCTCAGCCGCATCCCTGCTTCTGGGCACCTGTAGGTCAATCTTTTTCTTTTATGGTTTCTGGGGCTTTGCTTCAGATGATAGTTTGCATCCCAAGATTTACAAGCAGAATTCATGTATATTTTATCCTTGTGCTCTGAGCGCTCCCCTTTACCCCCGCTCCCAAGCAGAGCCTTCTGGGTAGTGGTCCCATGGCTGCTGTCCGACACCTACTTGCAGGAGGTCTCTCCACTTGGACAGCTGCCCAGGCAGGAGACGGCACCCTGGCCTCCTTTTGAACATCAAGGTGACAGCTCCTTCCCCGGGCATGGGGCTGCTCCTGGGTAGCTGGTTTGGAGCTAGGCTGGATGGCAGTCCTTGCCACCATGGTCAGGGTGCCAGGCTCAGCCACAGGCAGGGTGCCAAGCTCAAACAGCACATTCTGCCGAGTGGGTCCATCCAGCATATCTTCCCTTCTGTGTGGCCATTCATGCCTGATTTTCCCAGACCAGCATTTGCTGTGAACTGGTTCAGGCAGTAATAGTCCAAAGGGAGATACAGCCTCAGAGGAGCTTCAACAAGGCGAGTGGGCCTTCAGGAGGCCATGCTGACCCGCCTCTGCCCGTCTCCCCTCAATAAGGTCCGGGAAGCAGGCCATACAAAGTGGGTGAACGCCACACGAAGGCCAGAGGGTCACACAAGCGGAATCAGACCAGAAGTAGCCTTTACAGATGGCTTCCGTCCAGTCTGACAACATGCACTTAGGTTCCCTCCCTGTCTTTTGTGGCTCGATGGCTCATTTCTTTTCAGGGCTGAGTACTACTCCATCATCTGCATGCACCACAGTCCCCTCAGCCATCTGTCTGCTCCAGGTCATCCTGGTTGCTTCTGAGTTTCGGCAGCTGCGGATAAAGCTGCCGTAGGGTGCCCAGGCAGGTTTCTGCATTGACACGCATTTTCAGCTCTGTGGGTAGAAACCAAAGAGCATGACTGCTGAATTGGGTGGTGAGAGAAAGCTCGGGTCTGCGAGGTGCTGCGACTGTCTTCTGAGTGGCCACGGCGCCTCCATCCCCCCTACAGGGGTGTCACCAGCAGCAGCCAGGCCTCATGTCTGTCTGCACCGAGGGGCTAAAGCTTCACAGACGGGGGAGGCCAGCCTAGCCTGGAAGAGGCCCAGACCTGGCAGGAGCTCAGGGCACAGTAGGAGCTCCAGCGCAGTGAATGGAAAACACCCGAAACCTGCCCTCGGCACTGAGTCCTGGGGCACTCAGCGGAGGGGTGGGGGCTCAGTCCATACAGATCCCCCCCAATTCCTCCACAAGCCAGACTCCAAGCCCAGCACTTCTGAAGAGCAGGGACAGGTCCAGGCGTGGCTGGGGTTTAACGTCACAGGACCTGGTCAGGGTCCAGGGATGAGCCGGGGCCCTAGGAAACCCTGAGACGAGACCCCCGCCTCCAAGATGGAGCCAGCATCACCCTGGCAGGGGCAGCCCGAAGGACAAGCAAGGCCTGGCCCCTGGGACCCCTGTAACATGCCACACCCCTGCGACGTGTTAGGGGCACTGGGCAGCTTCTCTGGGACCTTGGGTGGCTTTCGGCCACTTCTTGCCAAGGTCTGATCTGTGCAGGGAAACAGAGAAAAGCAAAGAAATTAAATGAATTTCTTTTTTCAGTTTTTATGGGCCGGTAAGTTATCTCTACCTGATGCGAAGAGCTGACTCATTGGAAAAGACCCTGACACTGGGAATGACTGATGACAGGAGAAGAGGGCGACAGAGGATGAGATGGTTGGATGGCATCACCAACTCGATGGACATAAGTTTGGGTGAACTCCGGGAGTTGGTGATGGACAGGGAGGCCTGGCATGCTGCAGTCCATGGGGTCGCAAAGGGTCAGGCATGACTTAGCAACCGAACAACAATGAAAGCATCTCCTTGACAAAAGTAAGCTTCTCACGGGGCAGTTACAGAGCAGCTTAGGAAGCGCAGATCATCAGGAAAGGCGTTTCTGCCGGGGTCACTGGAGATATTAGGGGCGGGGGCTTGGACAGAGGCAGGGACACAAATACACGAGACACCTGCAAAGCCCAAGTCGTACTGGACCCTGGAAAGCGGCCAACAGGATGTTCTGCTGCGTTATAAATGCTAAGGGCCCCACCTGAGCACAGAACTCCGTCACAAATGCCATGTGCTTGATGTGACTCCGCCGACAGCCGGAGGAGCTAGAAGATGCCACAGGAAGCCCTCTGGAGCATCAGACAGAAGCAATCTGTCAACAGGTGTCCCGCCTCTGACGGCCCTGGCAGGCACCCAGAGCCAACCGCTTAGGTAACAGACAACAAGGCTTGCAGCTGCAGAGAACTGGAAAAATTAACTGCGTTTCATGAAACGACCACAGGTTGCCAGACGGAAGCCACACTTCACGGCCGGCTTTCCTTCCACGTGTAGTCGTGGCGGCGGCATCGGCACGTCGGGAGGAGGAGCGCGTTCCCGGGCGATGCCTGCAGCCTCCCCGCCCGCGCTCAGGGGCCAGTGCGGCGGGAGGGCTGAGAGGGGGTTCATTTTTACCCCTAATGGATTCGCACAATGACCAGCCTCTTCATTCTCCTAAAGCCCAAGCCCTAATGATTGTGGTGTCTGGGGCCCTAGGGGTACAGCTGCAAACACCACACCATGCTGCTTTGCCTTGTGAGACGTACTTTTCTTCTAAGAGGAGATGACTCTTCTGCTCCAGGTCTGCACACGCTCAGGCCTCTGGGGGTGAGCACACACCCCTCTCCCCTCCCCCCGTGTGCAGAGCCCTGGGGTGGGGCTGCTCTGACCCCACGTGGGGGAGCCCCACGCGGGAGGGAACGATGGAGCCTGGGGCACTCAGGGTTTGCTCCATCCTGGGGGCTGTCGAGAGGCAGATGTGGGCAGGAGCCAAGCCAGCGCCGGCTGGGATGGAGAGAGTGAATCTGACCGTAGCTTTTTTTTCCTAGAACTTTCCTAATCAGAATGGATCTTACTGTCAAGAAGGCTAGTGGCCATCAGAGGTGAGCTACAGCCAAGGCAATTTCCTGGCCACATGGATGGTGGGCCTGGTGCACTTGGACTTGATTTTTTTTTTTTTAGTCAAACAGGAATCAATATTTAAGATTATGCAATGTCCGTACCAGCCCGAAGTAGCTGCCAACCCAAGGACAAGGGCTGGATAATTTACAAGGCAAGGAATCCATTCTTTTTGAGAGGGGGTAGGGGAAAAAAAAATCAAGATTTAAGCTTTTTATCCTGGGCTGAACTTTTCTCCTCCATTCTTAATGGCAGCAGACATAAATAAACCATCCATTTTGTTTTGTATGAACAGTCTGGACTGTGCAGACACTCAGGAACCGACAGGCTGCAGGTCGGAGCCGTGACTGCCTTGTAAACAGCACACATTTACATGTTCCCAGCCTATAGTCACGGAGCCTGATCTGAACCTGTCCTCCTATTCTTCTGCCCTATGATGGGCAAGAGAAAGCTTTTTTATTGTCAGCGACTAATGGGTCTGTCCCATATTTTTAATGTGAAGATCAAACATTTATAAATGCCTCGTCAATAGCATCCCATAACCTGACCCTCCCAAAGCCGCAGATATGGGCCGCGCTCACTCACAGGTCAGAGGTTGTAGGTCGCGGGAGCCGAGCACGCTGCACCTGTGCTCACCAGGGTCTGGCCTGCTCTTTACTTACGGGGCAGGGCCTGTTCTTCAAGAAGCCCTCATCAGGGTCAGAATAAGCTCCCTTTGTCCCCAGTTACCGGGATCACTGGCCTCTGCCACCCCAGGGGTGACCCCCAGGTGACCTACCTGGACGCTGCCCATCACGGGGTGTCCCGGGGGATGTTAGGAGGCACTGTGTCCTCCCCGCCGCCTGGAACTGAAAGGCAGGAAGAGATGGCCTTTGAGGGGAGCACCAGCTGGGGGCTGCATAGGGGTCTGGCTGGAGTCCTGGGGAGGCCGGGACGCCAACCTTTTCCTCCTGGGCCATTAACCACCCAAACTGGTGGCAGAGCCCAGCTGTGATGGAGTTGGGGGGGGACTCGGGCCGTGGCATGGGGGCCGGTGATGGGGGTGGACGGGGGAGTGCAGGGCACAAGGGGGGCCACGCCCTCCGGCCAGTGTGACTCTGCAGGGGGACAGTGGCTGGGTCAGTATCACTGAGTCACAACGTCATCAATACCATTCCTGCTGGGAAAGCCCTGCAGGGACTTGGAGGAAAAAGCCAGGGTATACACAACACCGTCTGCTCTCCACTCGGACAAGCGGATGGGACGGGAGCTCACCTCCCTTCCCTGATGCCCGTTTAAGGCGGGGGGCTCCCTCCCTCGGTGCCCCCAGCAGCCCCCAGGCGGATGGATGCGCCTGGCTGCTCGGGGCGGGGCGCAGTGCTCGGCACTCAGACCTGGGGCCTCGAGGGGTGACTGCGAGCTCCGCAGAGGTGAGCAGCATCCACAAAGGGGCTCTGCAAATGCTCGAGTGCGGCATGATTGAGACTAGTCTTGTTTCCACACGTGACTCCCATCCTTTCTCAGAACGAGCCAGAGACTATCCAGGTAGGCAGGACCCTGCAAGACAGATGCAGGAGACCACCGCGGGGCTGGAATCCTGGGGGGTGTGCATCCCCCGTCCCACCGGACAGCAGGCCAAGCCCCCGGGAGGTGGGCCAGGTCCCGGGGCTCTCACCTGGACACCCCGCCGGCAAGAGAAGGGCTGTGATTCCTGTCCTGAGAGAGGAGCTGGAGGGCTGGAGCCCTGCTGCCCACCTTGAGGCCCTGAGGTGGTGACACTGGCCTCACGGAGATGGAGCCGCTGGCCGCCCGCGGGCAGGCAGCCTGGGGGGGCCGCCCGCGGGGAGGCAGCCTGGGGGGGCCGCCCGCGGGGAGGCAGCCTGGGGGGCCGCCCGCGGGGAGGCAGCCTGGGGGGGCCGCCCGCGGGGAGGCAGCCTGGGGGGCCATGCCGGGGCGGGGGGGCCCGACTCGGGGGACCGCCGGCTCCCGTCTGCACTGCGATGGTGATGAACGCGTATTGATTTCTTTAGAGCCTTTCTGGAGCCCCAGAGCACTTCATGCACTTATCGGAAAGTGCCTGAGACCAAATTGAAGACGGGCCCAACGAGGAGAATCAATCCAAATGCGGAGGGCGGCTCACGGCTTCGGAGCAAACGGGGAGAGACCACAGGTCCTCAGCCCGCCCAGCTCCCAATGCTTAAGGCAGACACTCTGCCCCTCTGTTCTGTAGCTGGCTGCTGCCTCACAGGAAAACCCAAATTAAGACGTTAGTGTCTGTACACTGGCAGCAGACGGTGGGCCTTCAGGGAATGGCTGCAGGGGTTCTGCAGACTCACGGGGGGTGGCACCCTGAGCCCCTCAGCCACCAGCCTCCTGGGGGCCAATGCCCTTCCCCACAGCTGCCTGCCCTGGGGTCCCACCCCAGACCCCACAGGCTGCCCTGGGCACTCACTCGACACCCAGACTCTCAGAAAACAAAACCATCTTCTAAAACCTTTCTACCTGGAACCAGTTTCGGACTTCCAGGACAGAAGCACGCAGCACACACCCACCACCCCTCGCCCGGACCGACCTCCTGCCGTTTTCTCGGAGCCTCTTGGGAGGGGCACGGGGAGGGCGTTCACCCCAGACCCTCAGGGTGCATCTCAGCAGTGAGGACGCATTACTCGGTCACCTCAGCAATGTCCTACCCACATCGCCCCCTGGTCTAGGACCCGGTCCAGGAGCAGGGCTGCAGTCGGATGCCCTCTTTAGTCTCCTTTCATCTGAAATGTTCTCAGCGCCTCTGTCTTTTTGGACATTGATGCTTTTGAAGAAAGCTCCATGTTTGCACGGCAGCTCTCCCCCTGGGCTGCTGGGCCAGAGGTACCCACGGTTCCTCCTGGAGACACAGGGACCAGCTCCGCCTCGGTCGTCTCCGTGTGGCCACGTGGGTTCGGAGCCCATAGACAGCAGCACCGCTGCTGAAGGGGTCAGGCCCACGACCGCCCACTTGAAGGTGCTCCCGGAGCGGGCGTGGGGCGGGCAGAGGGCTCATGTCTCTCTGTGCCACAGGTTTCGGACGCTAGCCCCTTGACTCAAGGCTCAGGCGACCAGCTCCCATGAGTCTCACCTGCAGCCTCACCAATGAGCACAGATGCTGAGTCTGCTTCACCTGTGGCTGACAGCAAACTTGACAAGTTCAGTTCAGTCGCTCAGTCGTGTCTGACTCTGTGACCCCATGAACCGCAGCACGCCAGGCCTCCCTGTCCATCACCAACTCCCGGAGTTCACCCAAATCTGTGTCCACTGAGTCGGTGATGCCATCCAACCATCTCACCCTCTGTTGTCCCCTTCTCCTCTTGCCCTCAATCTTTCCCAGCATCAGGGTCTTTTCAAATAAGTCAGCTCTTCGCATCAGGTGGCCAAAGTATTGGAGTTTCAGTTTCAACATCAATCCTCCAATGAACACCCAGGACTGATCTCCTTTAGAATGGACTGGTTGGATCTCCTTGCAGTCCAAGGGACTCTGAAGAATCTTCTTCAACACCACAGTTCAAAAGCATCAATTCTTTGGTGCTCAGCTTTCTTTATAGTTCAACTCTCACATCCATACATGACTACTGGAAAAAACACAGCCTTGACTAGATGGACCTTTGTTGACAAAGTAATGTCTCTGCTTTTTAATATGCTGTCTAGATTGGTCAACTTTACAAATATCAACATTAAAAGTGATCTCCTTTTGTTCTTAGGAGCATCTCCCCCATGGAGGCCTGCAAACAGCTTCACAGGCCCTGGGGGGAAAGCCCTTGGAGGCAGAGAAGCCCCTGAACAAAGCTGTCCACTGACCCTTCCTTGCCTCTGGTAACACGTGGGGAAAGAGCTGGGAGTGGAAGGAGGAAGCAGGATGCACTGTGTGTGGTGCAGAGTCTGTAGACAAAACAGTGGACGCTGACCAGCCAGGCCTGGCCCTGTGGCTCCTGGGTGGGGCCTCTGGCCAGGGCACTGTGCCCTCGGGGGCTCAGTGCCCCCCAGGCAGCTGGGGCCCCCCATCTTGTGTGTGCAGAGCAAGCAGGGCCTCGGGGACGGGTGCTCCAGGCTGAGTCTGGGGTCCGCACGGGGCTTCCATCGCTGCAGGGCCAGGCTGGGGCTTCAAGGCCCGTGGGCCAGCGACTCGGCCCAGCCTCCGTTTGCAGCTCCACTTTGGGGAAGGGGCCCTGAAGGACACATTCGTCTGAGATCACATAGTCCCCTTCAGAAGAAGAGAAGGGAAAGGAGGGCCCGGGGGCATGGGGGTCATGGAGAGAGGGCTGAGAGCCAGCAAGCCACTGGTTGATGGAGATGAGCACACACTCGTTCCCGAAACTGGCCGCCGCCACCCCGTGACCTTAGACCCCAGAGGGCAGGCGGCCGGGCAGTCCCCGGGCAGAACTGCACTTTCAGTTGCCACCATCCGGAGGCTCACACAGGGAAGAGGCTCCCCTCCAAGAAGCGACCTTCCTCACTATGCTCTGTGATGGACCCAGAGAGGGAGGCTGAGCATGTGAAAAGGAGTGGGCGTGGAGATCCTCCAGGCCCTGGAAAACCAGGCAGCTGAGAAACACCTGGCCTGCCGGCACTTCCCGAATTCCTCGGAGACGTGAGTTCGACATGACTGCCTGTGAGCCGCGGGGTCCGCGTCCCCTTCTCTTAGAGCCATCACCCTGGGATCCCTTGGACCGGCGACAGGACTGAAGGAGGCTC
Source organism: Bubalus kerabau (assembly GCF_029407905.1). Classification (NCBI taxonomy): domain Eukaryota; kingdom Metazoa; phylum Chordata; class Mammalia; order Artiodactyla; family Bovidae; genus Bubalus; species Bubalus kerabau. The sequence continues at coordinate 51,383,640 of NC_073645.1, read as the reverse complement.
TGTGAGCCCAGGAGCCCCAGTCTCCAGCTGGTGCGTCGTCTGCTTTGCCCTTTGGACACACGGACCCGAGGCCCCCACATGAGGGAGCCTTGGGGACCCGGGGGCACAAGGGAGAATGGAGGCACCCCGTCCACAGGAGCAGCAACGGCTGGACACGTGAGTCGGGCCATCCTGGGCCCCCTACCCCAAGGACCCTTGAGCTCAATGTACCACATGAGTAAGAAGAGCCCAGTCAACCCAGAGAAACACGTGAAATAGCAGATCACAGCTGCTTTAAGTGTTTGGGTGGCTTGTTACACGGTAAAGCCTAAAATGGAAATTAACATCTGGAATTGGGAGGGAGCTGATGTAACAAAAGCCTGGAACAGGAAGCACTAATTTTAGGCAGCAGGTGGAGGCTGGAAAGGTATTCAGGGGACTTTTAGGAGAGTTGGCTGCGCTGTGAGGAATGACTGTCGGAGCTGGAGAAAGAGTGATTTGTATCAGGTGGTGTCAGAACAGGGGGTAGCACCATCAGGAGAAGTTGACTTGGAGAACAGAAATGTATTTAAAGCACCTGGGGCTTCCCTGGTGGCTCAGAGGTTAAAGTGTCTGCCTTCAATGCGGGAGACCCAGGTTTTATCCCTGAGTCGGGAAGATCCCCTGGAGAAGGATATGGTAACCCACTCCAGTATTCTTGCCTGGAGAATCCCATGGATGGAGAAGCCTGGTAGGCTACAGTCCATGGGGTCACAAAGAGTCGGACATGACTGAGCGACTTCACTATACTATATACAAGTACACATTAAAGTATTTCTAGGTAGGCTGTTTAAAGTGTTAATTAGCTTCCTATAGCTGAATAGGATAAGACATAGAATGTAGGGATGAACTTTAAATCCCCAAACAGGACTTCCATGGTGGTCTGGTGGTTAAGAATCTGCCTGCCACTGCAGGGGACACAGGTTTGATCCCTGCTCCAGGAAGATTCCACATTCTGCAGAGCAACTAAACCCATGTGCCACACCTACTGAAGCCACATGCCGGGAGCCCGTGCTCCACGATAAGAGAAGCCGCCTCAAGAGCCCAGGCACCACAACTAGAAAGAGCTCTGCTTGCCACGACTAGAGAAAGCCCACACAGCAACGGCGGCCCGGCACAGCCAGAGAGCGACACGTAGAAAGCAAAAGCACTTCCAGATTCAACGTCAGCAAAATATTTCTAAATTAACAAATGGCTTCACAGTAAATACTGAATCGAGGGTACGAGTCTAAACCTTAGCCAGATTCAAAGAAGTGTCTTATAGACCCTTTCAACAAGAAAAAGAGGGCTTCTGAAAATCTGAGGGGTGTTGTCTCACAGAATCCTGACACAGCCAAAGCAGAGAGGGGTTTGCCTTGAAAAGAATTATAGTTGTGACTTTGGTGGGGGGCAGAGAGAAAGCTCCTGTAAGACTCACAGGAGACCTACAAAATTTTTAAGAGAATTACATTAACAACAGCACTGCCAGCTGCATTAAGGGAGGGGCTGCTGACCCCACTCAAAATGAAAACGTGATTCTGGGTCTCTAGATTCCTATGAGCAGCAAGAGGACAGAGGAAGTGGCTGATCTGCAAATGCAGGTCATTTTGATGGAAAGCAGCAGGAGAGAGCAGAGCAAGAGGACACTGGAGAGAAGAAGCCCCTACGGGGGCAGAAAGTGGCCTCAGTTAAGGAACAGCTCCTACTCCCAGAGTAGGGGCTCTGACAACTTGGCCCATCTGGTCTCAGAACTGGGAAGGACTGGGCATTTCCATGCGTCTCATGTTCCTCCTCTTTTTTATGGGAGTGACTGTCGTGGGCATCCTGGCTCTGTGGGGTAACTTGTTTTGTTAGCTTGCAGATCTGTGAATCAAGAGGGGTCATACCAGGGAAGCTCTGTACTTATATCTAGATGGACCTGATGCAGATGATGAGGGCCTAGACTATGAGTCTGTTGCCCAACTTGGAATATGCCTTTTCAGTATTCTGGGATGGGAGAAGTAATACACCACAGGTAGGAAGAAAATAAGTAATTTGTGACAGACTGTTTCATGGACACAAACTCCTCCTTCACGGAAGACAAGCCGCTGTGCAAATGAAACTCTGCCATGGTGCCCATACATTTCTCAACTGTGTTAAATCGGTGCTCCTCTGGGGATCTTGCCTTGGTCAGTAGAATGTGGCAGAAGTGATACCGTGTGCATTCTGAGCTTAGGCTTCACAGGGCCTTAGGACTCCTGCTCTGCCCTCCTGGAGTACACCTGAGACCAGGAAGCTCGTCTGACCTACAGGAGGATGAGAAGTCACATGACTAAGAACTGAGGCGCTTCAGTCAATGGCCAGGGCCAAGCACGAAGCACGTGAGCAAGGCTAACTCGTGTTCCAACCTGACTTCCTGCCAGCTAACTGCAGCCATGGGGTGGGGGCAGAGGCAACAGTAGAGGAAGTAACCAGCCAGCCTACGGCAAAGTGGGAAACAGTAAACTCCTATTGTTTGGGGCTTCCCTGGTGGCTCAGTGGGAAAGAAACTGCCTGCAATGCGGGAGTTTCAGGAGATGCAGGTTTGATCCCTGGGTCAGGAAGATCCCTTGGAGGAGGGCATGGCAACCCACTCCAGTATTCTTGTCTGGAGAATCCTGTGGACAGAGGTGCCTGGAGGTCTCCAGTCCGTAGGTCCACAAGGAGTTGGACATGACTGAAGCGACTTAACACACACTTGTTTTAAGCCACTAAATTTCCAGACAACTTCTTAAGCAGGCATAGAAAAGAGTCACATCCAGCAGTCGTGCTTACTCACTCAGAGGTGTCCAACTGTTTACAACCCCATGGACTGGACTGGCCAGGCTCCTCTGTCCATGGGATTCTCCAGGCAAGAACACTGGAGTGGGGTGCCATTTTCTTTTCCAGGGGAACTTCCCAACCCAGGAATCAAACCAGTGTCTCCTGCATCACAGGCAGGTTCTTTACCATCTGAGCTACCCGGGAAGCCCAATATCTAACATGACTGATGAAAAACCAAAAACGAACATGAAATACTAATACCAGGAGTGAGGAAAAGACACTGCACATTAAGGAGCTGCTAAAGGGCTACTGCGAAGTTCATTATGCCCAAAACTTAATGACTTAGAGAAAATGGAAAAGTTCCTCGAAATATAAAACTGACACAAAACAAACAGAAAAGGTAAATAGCCTCACATCAGTTTAAAAACTGCATCTGTAATTAGCGATCTCTCACAGAGAAAACTCCAGGCGCAAGAGGGCTTCACTGGTAAACTCTACAAAATACTTGAAGGAGAAATAAGACAAATTTCATATAAATTCTTTCAGTGAAGAAAGTGGAAGCATTTTCCAACACATGTTATAAGTGCAGCATAAATCTGATACCAAAACTTAAGAAAACGAAAGAGGAAAGAAAATTGAAAGCCAGTATCTTTCTTGACCAGAGACACAAAAATCATTCAGAAAATATTAGCAAATTAAATTGGTAACATAAGAGAATACATCATGACCGAGTTTGTTCTACGAATGCAAGGTAATTTTAACATTTGAAGATCAACTGTAATTCACCACATTAGCAGAGTAAGGAGAACAACCATCGAATAAATCTCAGTAAGTACAGGAAAAGCATTTGATAAATTCAAATCATTCATTATGAAAACTCTCAGCAAACAAGGAATGGAAGGAAACTCCTCAATGAGATAAAAGGCATCTATGAGAAACCTACAGCTAACATCATGCTCAGTGGCAATGACCTGAGTGTCTTCTCCCCAAGATGGGGCCACGGCAAGAAGGCTTTTTTTCTCACTTTTATTCACTTGACTGGAGGTCATAACCAGTGAGAAAAGATAAGCAAAAGAAACAAAAGGCATAAAAAAGGAGAGAAGTAAAAGTCTTTCCTTCTCCACAGATGACATGATTATATATGGAAAAAATCCTCAATAACCTAAAAGAAAACCACCAGGATAAGTTAGTAAAATTTTCAAGTGTGTGAAATTCAAGGACAAACTAAAATGTTAATTGAGTCAAGGTCATGAAAGAAAAGGAAGGTGTGAGAAACTGTCGAAAACCGGAGGCGGCTAAGGAGATGTAGTGAGTAAATGGAAACGTGGCGTCTGGATTGGATTCTTGATCAGAAGAGGAACACTCGTGGGGGAGCTGGGCAGGTCCGAGTCAAGTCTGTAATTCAGTTAATAGTATTTACCAATGTCAGTTTTGACAACTGTACCGCTATTAACATTACGGGAAACTTAACATTATGCAGTTATAGCAAACTGGATCCTGGTCCAGGGCATACGGAAATTCTGTACTAGCTTCGCAACTGTTTTTTAAGTCTAAAGTTATGCCAAAATAGTATCACTGGAAACATCGCTGGAGGCTTCTGGAAGGAGACAGAAGCAACATGGCTCGGGCTGCAGCTACTCTACCAGGCCGGGTTCCCGTGTGCCTGGAAGCTGTTACTGGGAGCTCAGCCCTCGAACTTCCTTCCAACGACTCTGAAGCTACTTAATACTCTGTAATAGATCTCTTGCTTAAACAGCAAAAGGCATGGCTAAGAAAATGAAAACGCAAGATGCAGACCAGGAAGTCAAAGTAAAACCACCATGAGATTTCACTCCACATGCACTTACCGGCAGGATTATGAAGAATGACAATCCTAGTTCAGTTCAGTTGCTCAGTCATGTCCGACTTTGCGACCCCATGGACTGCAGCACGCTAGGCCTCCCTGTCCATCACCACTCCTGGAGCTTACTCAAACTCACGTCCATCGTGTCAGTGATGTCATCTAACTATCTCTTCTTATGTCAATCCCTTCTCTTCCCGCCTTCAATCTTTCCCAGCATCAGGGTCTTTTCCAATGAGTTGGTTCTTCGCATCAGGCAGCCAAAGCACTGGAGTTTCAGCTTCAGCATCAGTCCTTCCAATGAATATTCAGGACTGATATCCTTTAGGAAATAAACTGGTTTGATCTCCTTGCAGTCCAAGGGACTCTCAAAGAGTCTTCTCTAACACCACAGATCAAAAGCATCAATTCTTTTATGTTCAGCTTTCTTTATAGTCCAGCTCTCACATCCATACATGACTACTGGAAAAACCATAGCTTTGACTATATGGAATTTTGTTGGCAAAGTAATGTCTCTGCTTTTGAATATGTTATCTAGGTTGGTCAAAGCTTTTCTTCCAAGGAGCGTCTTTTAATGACTGCAGTCACCATCTGCAGTGATTTTGGAGCCGAAAAAAAATAAAGTCTCTCACTGTTTCCATTGTTTCCCCATCTATTTCCCATGAAGTGATGGGACCAGATGCTATGATCTTCGTTTTCTGAATGTTGAGCTTTAAGCCAACTTTTTCACTCTCCACTTTCACTTTCATCAAGAGGCTTTTTAGTTCCTCTTCACTTTCTGCCATAAGGGTGGTGTCATCTGCATATCTGAGGTTATTGATATTTCTCCCGGCAATCTTGATTCCAGCTTGTGTTTCTTCCAGCCCAGTGTTTCTCATGATGTTCTCTGCATAGAAATTAAATAAGCAGGGTGACAATATACAGCCTTGACGTACACCTTTTCCTATTTGGAACCAGTCTGTTGTTCCATGTCCAGTTCTAACTGTTGCTTCCTGACCTGCATACAGGTTTCTCAAGAGGCAGGTCAGGAGGTCTGGTATTCCCATCTCTTCCAGAATTTTCCAGTTTGTTGTGATCCACACAGTCAAAGGCTTTGGCGTAGTCAATGAAGCAGATGTTTTTCTGGAACTCTCTTGCTTTCTTGATTATCCAACGGATGTTGGCAATTTGATCTCTGGTTCCTCTATCCAGCTTGAACATCTGGAAGTTCATGGTTCACGTATTGTTGAAGCCTGGCTTGGAGAATTTTGAGCATTACTTTACTAGCGTGTGAGATGAGTGCAATTGTGCGGTAGTTTGAGCATTCTTTGGCATTGCCTTTCTTTGGGATTGGAATGAAGACTGACCTTTTCCAGTCCTGGGGCCACTGCTGAGTTTTCCAAATCTGCTGACACACTGAGGGCAGCACTTGCACAGCATCATCTTTCAGGATCTGAAACAGCTCAACTGGAATCCCATCACCTCCACTAGCTTTGCTCGTAGTGGTGCTTCCTAAGGCCCACTTGACTTCGCATTCCAGTATGTCTGGCTCTAGGTGAGTGATCACAGCATCGTGGTTATCTGGGTCATGAAGATCTTTTTCTGTATAGTTCTTCTGTGTATTCTTGCCACCTCTTCTTAATATCTTCCTGCTTCTGTTTGGTCCATACCACTTCTGTCCTTTATTGTGCTCATCTTTGTATGAAATGTCCCCGTTGCACCTCTAGTTTTCTTGACGAGATCTCTATTCTTTCCCATTCTATTGTTTTCCTCTATTTCTCTGCACTGATCACTGAGGAAGGCTTTCTTATCTCTTCTTGATATTATTTGGAACTCTGCATTCAGATGGGTAAATCTTTCTTCTTCTCCTTTGCCTTTAGCTATTCTTCTTTTCTCAGCTATTTGTAAGGCCTCGTCAGACAACCATTTTGCCTTTTGCATTTCTTTTTCTTGGGCATGGTCTTGATCACTGCCTCCTGTACAATGTCACGAACCTCCATCCATAGTTCTTCAGGCCCTCTATCAGATCTAATCCCTTGAATCTATTTGTCTAATATGGTACAACCACTTTGGAAAACTAGAAGTGTCTACACAGTTATATCCTTGTACATATATCTGGGAGGAATGCATTATATATATTATGTATGCATGTGTGTGTGTGTATGTGTATATATATGTGTGTGTGTGTATATATGTGTGTGTGTGTGTGTGTGTGTGTGTGTATATGTGTTGTACTTAGTTGCTCAGTCGTGACCAACTGTTTCCAACTCCAGGGACTGTAGCCTGCCAGGCTCCTCTGTCCACGGGGATTCTCCAGGCAAGAATACTAGAGTGGGTTGCCATACCTTCCTGTAGGGGATCTTTCCAACCCAGGGGTCGAACCCAAGTCTCTGGCATTGCAGGTGAATTTTTACCATCTGAGCCATCAGGGACTCCGTGTGTGTGTGTGTGTGTGTGTGTGTGTGTGTGTGTGTGTGTACACACACACACACACTATTGTTGTTGTTCAGTTACAAAGTTATATCTGACTCTGACCCCATGAACTACAGCATGCGAGGCTTAACTGTTCTTCACTATTTCCTGGAGTTTGCTCAAACTCATTTCCATTGAGTTGATGATGCCAACCATCGCACCCTCTATCACTCCTTTCTTCTCCTGCCCTCAATCTTTTCCAGCATCTGGGTCTTTTCCAGTGAGTTGGCTCTTTATATCAGGTGGTCAGATTATTCAAGCTTCAGCATCAGTCCTTCCAGTGGATATTCAGGACTGATTTCCTTTAGGATGGACTGGTTTGATCTCCTTGCAGTCCAAGGGACTCTCAAGAGTCTCCTCCAGCATCACAATTTGAAAGCATCAATTTTTCAGTGCTCAGCTTTCTTTATGGTCTCACATCTGTACATGATTACTGGAAAAACTGTAGCTTTGACTATGTGAACTTTTGTTGGCAAAGTGATCTGTTTTTTAATATGCTGTCTAGGTTTGTCATAACTTTTCTTCCAAGAAGCAAGCATCTTTTAATTTTATGGCTGCAGTCACTGTTTTCAGTGATTTTAGAGCCCAAGAAAATAAAATCTGTCACTGCTTCCACTTTTTCCTCATCTAGTTGGCATGAAGTGATGGGACCGGGTGCCATGATTTTAGATTTTTGAATGTTTTAAGCCAGCTTTTTCACTCTCCTCTTTCACCCTCATCAAGGGGCTCATTAGTTCCTCTTCGCTGCCATTGGAATGGTATCATCTGCATATCTGAGGTTGGGGTTGAACCAATCCCAGCTTGATTCCAGCTTGGGATTCATCCTGCCTAGTGTTTAGCATGATGTGCTCTGCATAGAAGTTAAACAAGCAGGGTGACATAAACAGCCTTGTTGTGCTCTTTTCCCAATTCTGAACCAGTCAGTTGTTCCATGTCTGGTTCTAACTGTCACTTCTTGACCTGCATACCGGTTTCTCAGGAGATAGGTAAGGTGGTCTCGTATTCCCATCTCTTTAAGAATTTTCCACAGTTTGTTGTGATCCACACAGTCAAAGGCTTTAGTGTAGTCACTGACGCAGAAGTAGATGTTTTCCCGAAATTCCCTTGCTTTCTCTATGATCCAACAAATGTTGGCAATTTGATTCCTGACTTAGTCAACTATATCAATATTAGGGTTCAATTTGGAAATAGTACCGTAAGTGTAAAAAAATTCAAAGGACGGCCTTTTAAAAGTAAAATGATTCAATACAATGGTAGGTTGTATTAATACTGTAAGCCCACAGAACTTTTCTTGACATTGTTAAAAAAAAAAAAAAAAGAACATAGGGTGCCCATTTAAAATTCACCAATTACATAGAAGAGGTCATGGATGAAACCGTTTACCAAAGTCAGAAACCTGATGAAGAGAGGCTGGGCCTGTGTTGGGAGTGGTGCTTTGAGTTGGCTCCCATGGGCATTCCCCACCATCACTCGCGGCGAGTGACCGATGCTGCCTGTGGGGAGATGCACGGCATAGTGGACAGGGACAGCGGGGTCTCAGCTCCATAAACCCACACCTCTGTGGTTTACAGCCACACGGGGTGTTCCACTCAGTCCACTTTCCCCCACTTTTCTTGCTGGCATGTTATTTTGGGGTGTTGGGAGATGAAAGATGGACCTACTTTTTACACTGACGTTGTTTTTCAGCATAGTGTTTAGAAGTTTATATTCTTCCCTGAGAACTACCTGGAAGAGCCTAGAAGCTGTTTGGACATGACGTAACTGCCCTCTCGCAGGCTGGTGCACCCCCACGCAGTGAATGTGCAGGGAGAAGTTGCTCTTGCCTCTGGGAAAGACGTCAGATAACAGCGGATGTTAAGAAAGCAGCACAGCTACCTCCCAAATCATTCCCAGACACCACCTCTGTTGAGAGGTACCTGGCAAAGGAGACGGGCACAGTGTATCTATTCACTACCGAGGGCACCATAAGGGGCAAAGGCTAAAAGACAGGGGCGCAGATCAGCCCACCAGATACGAACCAGTGGCTCTGGAGACAAACATATTTTGGGGGAGGCACATTATTTTAAATTTTGTACATAAAGTGAAGCCTTGCTAAAACGTTTTATCTTGCATTATTTCTTACATAATGTGCTAACTTAAAAACTAGTGTTTTATTATGGAGAATCTCAAACATATATGAAGTAAAACAGAGTTAGCACAGTAAGTCCCATTCACCTACAAGCCAGCTTCCCCACCCATAAACATTCTGCTTGCTTTCTCTGTTCTGCCCACCCTCCGACTGCTACCCCTTTTGAAGCTGAAATTTATATACATGGAATCACACAAATCTCAACATATTTAACATATAATAAGTACAGTCATTAAACTACACCCCTATCAGGATACAGTTTTTTTAATCATCATTCCAGAAAGTTCTGTTTTTCCCTAGTTAACTTACTCAGTTCTCTCCAGGAAACTAGCCTTCCAAATTATTTCCCATGGATTAGTTCTGCATCTTTCAGAACATCGTAAAAATGAGAGCGCTTATACTCCTCTATGTTCAGCTTCTTTCACTCAGCATAACATCTATGAGAATTGCCTAAGTTGTTACGTATACAGGTATTTTATTTCTTTTTATTGCTGCACAGTATTCCACTGTATGGACATACAACACATTGTTTATCCATTCTCTTAGGTATTATTCAGGTTGCTTCCAACGTTTTATCATCATGATTACAAAGGCTCAAGTCTTCCAACTTTGTTCAAGGCTGTTTGAACCCCTCTGGGTTCTCTGCATTTATACTCAGAATTTTAAGAACATCTTGTCAATTTCTACAAAAGCCTGTTGGGATTATGATTGGAATTACTTTGGCATTTCCTTTCAATTTTCAGAGAACTGACAATGTAACAACGTGCATTTCCCAATCCATGAACATAGTATACCCCTCTATTCATTTAGAGTATTTCTATTTCTCTAAGAAATGTTTTAATAGAGAGATCTTCAGCATCATTCAGTAAGCCTGTTTCTAAGTATTTGGGGTTTTGATAAATAGTATTGCTGTAAATTTTTCACTTGTTTCCATTTGTTCACTGATAGTCTATAAACACCACTGTTTTTTGCATATCTGTGTTATGTCCATTATGACTGAATTCTGTAGTTTTTTCACTCATCAGTACTTTCTAGGCACAGAGTCAAGCCATTTGCAAACAGGAACAGGTTCACTTCTTTCCTGCCCTCGTGAGCTGTACCTGTCTCACAGCACAGGTTGGCACGCCAGGTGAATCTTGGCCAGAAGTGCTGAGAGCAGACACCGCCTTTCCTTATCTTAGGAGCAAAGCTTTGCAGCATTTCACTTTCAAGCATTTCATCAGCTGGGTTTTTCATAGATGACTTTCATCAGGTTGAGAATCCCTCTTTATTCCTGGTTTGCTGAGAGTTGTTTAAATAAGTGTTCAATTTTTCCAAATGCTTTTTCTGCATCTCTTGAAATAATCCCCTCTTTCTCCTTCATTCTGTTAATATGGTAAGTTATACTGATTGATTTTTGAACACTTGAGCAACCTCCCTTTCCTGGGATAAACCCACTTGATCATTGCTTTTCTTTGCTAACATTTGTTAAAAGTTTTTTTTTTTTTTTGTATCTATATTCAGGAAAGATAGTTTATTTCTTATAATGTCTTTGTCAGGTTTTGGCTGATATTAGTTATTAATATTTCAAATACACATCGTTCAAGTTTTCACTAATGTGAGTTAGATGTAAATATAGCCAGAAAAGACAAAATGTTTGTTATTACAATGGCAGTGTGTGTGTTTTTTTGCACTAGGAACACTGCAACATCCTGAAGGTATAAAGGAAGGGAGAGAGAATAAGGCCGAATGAGTAGGGTCGTGGGAAGGAGATGTGTGCTGTGGTTAGACAGTGGTGGGGTTCCTCATTCCCCCGTCTATGAAGCCTGACTTCTAACTTAATTAACTCATCAAAGCTTTCCTCTTGTCAGATTTTTAGGTGGAATCACTTTTCCAGTTACAATGGAAGCCACTGGAAAAACAGATACATTTTCTCAAGAGTTAAAATTAAATCTAGGAAATGTTGCAACTAAGTCATATCAAATACTACATGTAATAATGGCACTTTAAAGGTGACTAAAATTTCCATATTGAGCACTATTGTTCTTCTCAGAAGATAACGTGCTGAGGGCCTACTGTGTGCATGAAAGGGCTGGGCATCAGCAGGCAGTGACCTGGACACCCAGCCCTGCTCCTCAGCAGCGTGGGGCCCAGTGGGGGTGGTGAGGGTGGTGAGGGTGCTGGTGGCCGACAGTGGGCCCTGACCTGGCACAGGGCCGGGAGCCCAGCCTGTGGGGACGGGAAGCCGGACCCACAGCGTCAGAGGGAGGCGGGCGCGGGGAGGCCGGGTGCAGGGGAGAGGGGTCAGGCAAGACAGTGCCGGACAGCTGACCACCAAGGAGACTGGTGCGTTGGAGAGGGGCGGCGGGGTAGGGCCCGCAGTCTGGACCACGGGTCTGCAGGGAGCGCTGTGCTCTTCTGCTCTGAGCTCCTGGGGGGTTGCATCCTGCCTGCCCTTCTGACACCTGCTGTGCGGCTCTCAGAGCTCAGGCTGCAGAAGCTGGCACCATAGTCACCCACTAGCGGCTGCCAGGGTAACAACACTCTACAGCAGTAAAACTAATTAGGGCCTGAGATTTGGGTAACTTCCTCAGGCTACCAGCTTCCTGACTCTGTGGTGACCAGCTAGGTGGGTCCCACACTTCTAATTTTTGAGTGTGAAAGACACAAGATCAGTTTTATCATGTACTCGGATTCTCCTGGTTGAATCAGTGACCAGGTAAACATGAGCAGATTCAGCCCTTGGATGCACAGCCAGGCTCACTCGTTCTGGAGGTCAAGGGCGTCTATGGAGACCGCACACACTCTGTCTCCAGAATCTGGGCACTATTTCTAGAACTGGGAGATGTTAGATCACAATCAACTTCCAATCAGACCTCAGCCCCACCTGCTGTACTCTGCTTCCATGGCGTCATATGATCTGAATGGTCCTGCTTTCCACTTCCTCATAACTGCCTTCTCAAGAATATAAACACCACGGGGCAAGGACTCCACTTCTGTTCATATCCTGAGAGCCCAGACCGGGCCTGGCCCATGGCAGACACTCAAACCCTTACTGAAGGAGTAAATTCACTCATTCCTGTATAAGATGGCAGTTATTAAGATTTGTACCCTGTGGGTTCCTTTGGAAGTACCCAGTGTAACTGCCCTGGGGGAAACCTCGAGACTTTGGTCCAAAGGCCTGACTTGAGCTTCCCCACTGCTAGAACCCATAGGTCCCAGCATATTTTTACACCTGAGCCTCACTTTCCCTGCTGTAAGTTGGATAGAATAGTCCTTGCCTCACAGCCCTGGAGAATAGGGTGAGAAAACATTATGTCAAAAGTGCTGGTGAGGGTCTGCGCAGACATGAGGCATGGTTTCAGTTTTAATACCGAGGGAAGGACAGTCCACAAAATCCACGTGCTGGTCCAGGACCTCACGGTCGATGGAGAGAGCTGCTCACTGGGGCTCAGGTGTGATGCTGTTATTCGGGGATTTTTCTTCTTTTTTGTATTGAAATCGATTACAAAAGGGTTCAGGTTGCATTTTTAAAATTTGCTCCACAACAGAGATTTCAATAGTACAAGCTATTCTGGAGAAAAAAGGAAAACTGTTTTCTTCTGGAGTACCAATTAATTTATAGTAGCAACCTACTCATGAAAGGGTGTATGTGAAGTCTTTTGGGATACAAGTCCAAAAGGTGACAGAAATTTGGAAATTTCTTCTATTTCAATGCTGAAACTTAATTCACAATGAATTTCTTTTCCAGTGTGGAACTTTTTCCCCTTGATTTTTACATGACTTTGTAATAAGAGCAGTTGTACGGGCTCATCAACAATAGAAGAGAGCTGATGGCGTAGAGATGTTGAGTGTAAATATTTAGTGCAGGGTTGGCGGCTTTTAAATTTGCATCTTGATCTAAATGTATCTGCTGATTTCCCATCTGCTAATATTTTCCCATCTGCTAAAGACCTGCCGCCAGGGAGGGAATGCCTTTGTCTTCACTGCTTAACCTCCACGTCCCCTTCACCTGAACTTGGAAACAGCACACTGTGCTCTGCAGAGCGCGCCTGCGCACACACACGCTCACACACACGCACAGACACGCGCACACATGCTCTGACCACAGGTACCACCACCGGCCCAGGAGCCCGTCATCGAGAACGGGGTTAACCCAGGGATTTGTTGCCCTAGAACCCTCGTGCAAGGCACAGTCCAGGCGGTAGTCATCTGGGATGCAGGCCGGCCCTGGGGAGGAGGCGTGGCTGTCAAACAGCCACTGCAGACAGTACAGCCCCGAAGGCAAGGCTCTGCACCACAGCGAGACGGGAGGCGCCTGACGGCTGCGGCAGGGAAGCCGGTCCCCGGCCCCTCCTGGTGTGTCTGCCGTCATCCAGTTCAGACCCCCCTCCCCGGCTACCAGGGATGGAATGTTCTACCTTTGGCTTTGGTGCCCAGGAAAGAGCTGGAGCTTCGGCCCAGGTCCCAGGGGTTCAGTCCCACCTTCCGGGTGGCCACCAGGGTTGCATGGACCATGACAGCCCCATGCCCCCGAGCCCCCTTCTTCCTTGAGCAATACAGTGCGTTAACAAACTCATCTAGTCTGTGCCTATGATTTACACCATGAGAGCTTCCTTCCCCCTTTTCATGTTGCAACCCCAAGAAGCCTCGAGTGCCAGTGGCTCCCCTCTAGGGCCTGAGAAGGTGTTGCCCCAAGGCAGCTCTGGTGTGGCCGTCTGCCCCTCCAGGAAGGCCACAGCGTCCAGACAGCCCCTCAACAGACCAGGGACAGAGAATGAAATGGCGCCGCAGAGCAGGAGTTACGTTTATACTTAAAATCAAGCCCACCCCACGAGGTGCCGACCACACAGACACTTGATTGATGGCGGCAAATAACGAGCCTCAGTTTTGCTGGGAGCATGCCTTTGTGGAAGCCAGAGATGAGTAAAATATATGAGAGCACATCAAATATACGGCAAGGACAACATACACAAACAGTACATTAAGCATCATGGAGGCAGTAAAGGGCTGGAAACAGACCGGGGCAGCAGCCGGGCTCCGCTTCCAGGTGCGTCTGTGCACACGGGGCTCTCCCCATGGCCCCCGTGGTCCTGGGGCAGCTCATCAGGACTTGGGGAGTCCGACCAGACTGATCTCTCCGTCTTGTCCTCGCTAAATTGTAAGTTCCCGGGCTCGTGCTCAGCCCCCACTGCTGGGCTGGGCTTCCCTCCACGCACAGAGCAGTGTCAACACAAGTGCTCCCGTGACATTTCTGTTCTCCGTCAATTACTTATGGCCTCTTCACCGCCAGGAGAAAATACACACTGTGCTCCAGCAAGAGCCGCTGTGCCGAGGTCAGCAGGAACTCATTGTCCTTTTGGCTTCACAACAAGGCCATCCTGACATCTGTAAGATTTGCTGTACGCAATCCAGGTGCCACAGGCTCAGAGAGATGGGCCTGTGGTGGTGGCGGGGCTGGGGGGTGAGACCAGGAGCGGGGAGAGACAGACGGACAGACAGACGTGGAGGAGTCTCCTGAGGGCTGGACCATTCAGTCCTGGACCTGCCTGGCGAAGGTTTCACCAAATGAGTTGCATCATCTAAGGGGAGGGTAAGTACTTGGCAAATGTCTACAAGACAACATTGTGTGGACGCCCCACTGGAGATGGTCCCCACCACCAGAACAAGACGTGCGGGGAAAGGAGACCAGCAGAGACACGGAGGGGCCTTGTCCCTGCCACCCGGCGTGTGGCCTCGAGTCCTAACGGTCCTAATAGGTGCGGATCACCAAGTGAGATGGACTGGGGTCACCGAGCCCCATCAGAGGCTCAGGAGGTGGATGGCCGGCTGGGAGCAGCGTCCCTGCCCCCCAACAAGCACCGCCTTCCTAAAGTGGGGTGAGAGGGAGTCAGAAGCGGACGTGACAGCCCGTCAGGGAGCTCTTCTCCACAGGAGAGGTTTTTCTTGGGAAAGGAGATTTGGCGGTTTGGCAGGAGCCCGTGCTGGGAAGACAAAGGACCATAAGTGGGAGAGAAACTCTGAGGGGCCTTGTGGGGTGGTGGGAGGCTAGGGGGCCCCTGTCCTTCCTTGCCCCGAGTCAGAGGCACAGGCCTAGCGCGTACACGTGCATGCCCATGTCACAATGTGTGCACACACGTGCGGCCTGGCGTGGGGGCTGCTTGAGGTACCTGCTTCTGTGGCCCCAGCTGTGGGGGACAGCAATGCTTCCCCCACCCGAGTCCTGGCAGGCCTGACTTAGCTGCTGGCCTAGCAGTGAACACACCTCTACCCAGGTCTTCCGAGGCTGAGACGTCTCTGCAGCCTGTACCTGCTCCCCTCATATCCAGAAAAGCGAGCATGTGATTTCAATTTGAAAATAAAAGTCATGTCTGAATAACAGAGCTTCATCCTCATTTCCTAATACCCTGGTTTTTACTACTTTGCATTCAACTGTGAAAAGTCTTTTAAAACTCGGAACAGCAGTAAAACTTGAATGAATTTTTGACCCATTATTGCATAGCGGGTGTGCCTTCCAAGTTGGAGAGACTGCCAAGTTCTCCCCACCTAATATTTCCACTTTAATTGTGCCACTTGAGAAATTTACGTGCCTCAAAATATGGCATGAATCTTACGCTTATTGCAGTATCATTAGCAGCAACATTTAAGCAACATCTGTGTGCTATAGAACTAATTGAAGTAGCAGAAGTGGCAGCTGTAAATCCACAGGAAGATGGCAGTTTGTACCCAGCACTGCTGAGTTAGCTGCTAACTGTCAGCCTGTTCCCGCAA
Source organism: Bubalus kerabau (assembly GCF_029407905.1). NCBI lineage: Eukaryota > Metazoa > Chordata > Mammalia > Artiodactyla > Bovidae > Bubalus > Bubalus kerabau. The sequence goes on along the minus strand of NC_073645.1, from coordinate 51,367,693 downwards.
TCTGGTCTCGAGCACCACGGTACAGGCACACAGTGTCCAAAAAAATACAGCGAGTAGGCTAATGATCCTATTAACCACTTTGTTGCACCAATTTGGCTGTTTTTCCAGTTTCCTTGTTGAATTTCATTATAAATTTCTCCATTCTTGTAAAAAGTCCAGCGTGAGACGTGTCTGACTTTAAACTACTTACCTGAGCCGAGAAACACTCGTCTGGCCAGACTGAACTGAGAATTGATTTTTTGTGACTTAATAATTTGGTTCCCCCCTCACTCTTTGCAGTTGCTTAAAAAATTTTTTTATTCCACACGTCTCTGTAAAAAATGACTTTAAAATCCCTAGTAATGCTGATATTTAAAGCAATGGCATTTTCTTCCCGTGAATATAACATTTTCAATAATCAATACAGGAAGGCAGCCATAATTCACTGCAGGCGGGGGTGCGGCAGGCACAGCTGGTAAGGGGGTGCCAAGGTGTGAGCGCGCCTCAGATGACTCGCCAGCTCCTCACGTCACGGCTGAGGAGTGGGCGGCCAGGTTCTCTGGGTTCAGATCCAAAGGCATCGCTTGCTTTCCTTCCCCGGATATGGAGAAAAATGATGCCGATCCTTCCACACACGGAGTGCGTTACGTTGGGAGTTGAGGGATTTCCTGAGATCCTCTTTGTGAAGAAGTGAGGGCATCCAAGCCACTGCTTTTATTCGGGATGCTCCTTCCACTGAGCGCGGCCGGAAAAGCTATTTCTCACGCCTCCTACAAAACCCAGCCGCATCCTGCTCTCAACTCTGGTCCCGCTTGTTTCTGTCTTGGCAGTGAGTGGATGTTTCTCCCTCGGCACCTGGCCCTTATACAATGATGTAACTGGTATCTTTCGAAGCACTCAAGAGTGTTGGAAATACACATAAAGGCGGCCTCCTCCAATATATGAGGACTGGTGTGTTTGCCAACAGCCTGCCTTCATTAGAAACTTGGCACGTCCACCCCGCTCCGTGTGACACGCCGTTAACTGTGGACATTTGTTGTCTTAATGCTCAAGTACTCAGGGACTCAACTGATGAGGGAGAAACTGTTTGGGGTCTGCTGGACCCCACGCTTAGGGTGGCACGCCACCTCACGGTATTGGAAATCAATAGCCACGTGACTGCTCAAAGGTCGGGAGGTCTCCAGAATTAACTTCCTGGAACTAAATTACTGTTCCCTGTTTCTTGGTTTGTTTTCTAACAATAACACATTTTAAGGGGGCCTGGTTAAACATCACTTATAAAACACAAAGTGAAAAGAAAAAAACCTGAATCACTGGCTCACAGCTGCCAGCTCCCCTCACCAACTCAGGGAACATCAGGATGGAAAGGATGCTGCAAGCTCCATCCATCTGCAATTCGAGTTTTTTTTCCCCCCAATCTTTCTTTTTTAGTGGCCGTGTTTCAGTCTTAGCACAAAAGGATAAAAGCTGGCTTGTAAACTATCCATCTCTGACTTATCAACATAACGCAGCTTAGTAATAGCTTGGCTTTATCCGTCCTCTCGGATGTGGCTTGGGGAAGTCAACAGCACAAAATGCAGATGCGGGAACAGGATGAGCTCCTGGTGTTGCATGCTAACTGAGAAATAAGCTCCCTCGTCTGCCCTCACACAGTCATTTCTTTGGACACACCCTCTGAATGAAATTCTTTAGCAAGGCTGACCCATAGCCCCATCCCTGCCCTGGGGCCCTTTGCAGAATGCGTGCTCTCTTCACCTTTACAGGTGGAAAAGTTACGGAGGCTTCAACGATAGATATGTGGGTTACACCCGCTGATGGTTAGCAAACTAGGAATAGCAACAGAAATTTAAAATTACTTATTAGTTTGTCTCAAAATAGCAAGACCCCCATTATATATAAGCCTATGTTCACAAATAGATAATTTAAAAAATCTGCATTTCCTAAAGCAAAAATAAGAAGAGACAGACGGGTGGCACTGTTTTGCATTCATGCCGATCTCCCAATGCCTGCACTCAGGGAGACGCCTGCGCTCAGGAAGACAGTCCGACTCCCCTGCTTTCTTCAAACACTGAACTTTGTCCGCTTGGGTGAGGAACTGGCCTCACAGTTGCTAAGGGAGGAAGATTCGAACAGCCTTTTCAGAAAACTGCAGATACTCTTCTCTGAACATGCATCCAAACCAGACAGCAGGGAACTCTTCACGTTCAGCTGCAATGCAGGCCTGAGTCCTGCAGTGAGCCTCTCACTGAACCCAGCCCATCCATCCCGTCCTGTGCAAGGCGCCCGGACTCACGGCGGGTTTGTGACACTGTGCACCGGTCATTTGGAAGCTGGCTCACCGAGTTGCACACGTCTTCCAAATACTGACACGTTTCTTTACAAAATGTTGCAAAAGTTAACATCTGTTTACATCACTAATCTTGTCAGAAAAGCCCAAGTATCCAGGAACTGTAAAGCTCACAGTGGCAGACCCAAGTTTCCAAAAATTCTAATTTTTGTTCAAATCCAGAGTTTTATCATTGGTAACAAATACCGTAAGTTGTCCTCCTTGAAGGGACAGAATCAGAGTCAGTTCATTCATTTGAAAAACACTGATTGATTTGGCTATGCAGGGTCCTCGTTGGGGCACATGAGAGTGGCGTGTGAGACCTAGCTCCCTGACCAGGGACTGAGCCTGGGCGCCCTGCATCGGAAGCACCGAGTCTGAGCCCCTGGACCACCAGCGGAGTCACCATTCATGGTGGAGAAAATGTGCAGCAAGCCTAAGTCTGAACGGCCCTCAGCACACCTGTGTCTGACCCTTGGGATGGTGGCCCACGAGCTCGCTCCTGAGCAGCAGAACCACCCCCCCGCCCCCACCCACATTACCACAGACTCCTCTGGAAATCCTCTCTGCAACTCGGGTCTCCCTTGTTAACTGAGTAAGTGAAGCTCTCTGCACTGAGCTGGTGCTCTGAGCCCGAGAGGGTCTGTGGGAGAAAGTCCTGCCTGGGTATCTTGCTGTGCTAGGGGTCTGAAAGCTTGTGGGGCCAAGGCCTGCAGGTGGGAGCCCAAGGCCAAAGCCCCAAGGGGCACGGGCCCTGCTCTTGACCTCTGCTTGCACGTCTGGGATGCAGGGGGAGGGGGGTGTGAGTTCCAGGCAGGGGGGCGGGGGCTGTTCTGGCAGAGCTGGCATGGCTCTGAGCTGCTCCCACAGCTCGACTGCAGCCCATAACAAGCAGTGGTAGCAAGGGGGGCTCCTCCTGCACGGCCTCTGGCACTGCACGTGACCCCAGGCTGGCCCCTTCAGCAGGAGAGCCTGCGGGACACCCACACCCAGGAAACAGGAGGAACACCCTCAGACTAGTTCAAGGGCATCAACGTGAACCCTTCTGGAGTCACCCAGGTGTCAGAGTCTCCCTAGAAGCAGGCACACAGTACACAGAATGGTGGCCTTCGACGGCCTGCTTAAGATTTTCACGTTGTGGAATACTGGACAGGAAAGAAGAGGGAGTGTGGGCAGCACACAGGTCATGAAACAGTGTTATGAGGACACCAGAGAGGCCACACCCACTTTAGGAGCCACGGAGGTGAGCTGCGCTCTCCTGGGAGGGGCGTGTCCACTCCCCATCTCTGCCCCAGAGGCAACACCTTCCACCTGCGTTCACCATGCCTGTATCTTTTTACAGATTTGATCATCGGTGTGGTGTTGGAGAAGACTCTCGAGAGTCTCTTGTACTGCAAGGAGATCCAACCAGTCCATCCTAAAGGAAATCAGTCCTCAGTGTTCATTGGAAGGACTGATGCTGAAGCTGAAACTCCAATACTTTGGCCACCTGATGTGAAGAACTGACTCATTGGAAAAGACCCTGATGCTGGGAAAGATTGAAGGCAGGAGGAGAAGGGGACGACAGAGGATGAGATGGTTGGATGGCATCACCGACTCGATGAACATGAGTTTGAGTAAGCTCTGGCAGTTGGTGATGGACAGGGAGGACTGGAGTGTGCAGTCCATGGGGTGGCAAAGAGTCGGATACGACTGAGCGACTGAACTGAACTGACATGCATGTTTGCATGTATGTGTGACTGTGTGTGTGTGTGCATGTGTTTGTGAGCTTTGTAAATGCCACGTGTGTGTGCCCTGCTGCCCGGCTGTGTCTCCTTGCTGGCGCGGTTCCAAGTCACGCCTGTCACGGCGCTTGGCTGCGCTCAGTTTCACCATCGCACAGCCTTTTGCCCTGTGAGCACAGCACCAGGCACACGTGTGCTCCTGTCTGGGTGCCTGCACACGGCAGGCGCGGGAACGCTCTGGCCTGGCTCCTGGGGCGTGTGCTCGCGGCGGGGGACGCACTGCGGTCAGAAGCTAGGGTGGTAACACCCAGGGGATGCTCAGCGGCTCCTGGAGTTGCAGCTCGAAGGGTCTTGGGGCTAGGTTAGGATGGACACGTGTGGGCTTCTCCAGATCTGACTCGAGAATGAGCAGCATGGGCATGGAGCCCAGCGGGTCACGCCGACCGCGAGGTGAGGGCCCCGGGCTCAAGTCTGGGCTTCGTGACTGAGGACGCACACTTGTCCTGGGCTGGTGGGGCAGGCCATCCACAGCGGGGTGCGGTGAGGTCCACAGGCGCCGGCTTGGCGGAGGCGGGATCAGGTCAGCTTTCGCTGGTACCACTATGGATCTCCTAAAATACTTTATGGTAACGCCGTGACAAAGTCGTTTCCACAGCACAGACGTGGGAACCCAGCAACTGCGGGAAGGGCTGACTGTGGAGACTGTCACCACTCAGCCCCAGAGCTGAGACGAGGCCCGGGAGGGAGCGCAGGAGGCCCCGAGGGCTCTCGGGGTGAAAGCACTGCCGGGATGACACCTGCAAGCTGGCGTCTCGCCTCTGCTGGGCCCTGGTCCTCTCGGCTGTTTGCGCATAAATTCTTGCTTTACAAACAAAAATCAGTTCCCTTCAGGAATGCCTTCTGGGAGGGGGTTAGCCCGAAGCAGTTTCCTGCCAGGCTGGGTCTTTGAGAGGGACCACCAGTCACGTGGCTGGGCCTTCGCTGATCTGGTGGAGTCCCTCCCGCCGGGCGCTGGTCCACCTGCAGCACCCTCGACAAGCCGGCGTCTCGGGAACTGGCCGCTGTGAGTTCTGGCCAGGATGAGGCTCTGCATGCTGACTGCTGTTTTTCCAGTTGTGAGGAGCGCTTCCAGGGGAGTCCTTCAGATAATCACTGTCTTGATCTCGAATGTAAATATTGTCACCATGGTTCAGAGAGAGATTAATGATTTGCCGACAGCTCCGTATATCCTTAGGAAGTAACGTACCAAAGTGCGCCTGGTCGTCCTGTCTCCAGGAACGCCGATGGAAGGCCCACACTGGGTGGACTGGTTGCTCTGGGACGTGGATTGCTTTTCTGAGTGACTTGCTTACTGAGAGGGAAACCCTGCATTTATCTTTTGAGGAGGAAAAGAGTGCTAAGTGTGAGTGCCAGGCGCCTCCCAGCACTGTCTCTGCCCTTGGGAGGAACCTCAGGGCGGCATCACTGGCTCTGCCGCAGAGAGGGGTCCAGCAGGCTTGTGGTAGTCTGGCCGCCAGGGCGAGCCCCCGCCACCGGGGCCTCCTCCCCCTGCCTCCACCAGGCTGTGGGCGCAGATTCCTTCACCCCCTGGAACCTCAGGACAACCCAGCCCACCCCCATGGTTCCTCTGGGCCACAGGTCACCGCCACCCTGAGGGTCCCGGGCAGGGCAATTGGCCAGATTGCACCCCGCTGCCCCGCCCTGAGGGAGCCCAGCACACGCTGCTGTCCAGCCTGGGGCCAAGTACAGCCTGTCTGCCAGCCACCATCGCCTCGAACGACCATGTCCCCTTGATGAAGCCAGGCCTGCAGTTCTGTTGGAGACATGGTGTCAGTATCAATACCAGGAGGACTGGCCAATTATACTTCACATCTGAATTTCTTAGATTTTCAAAGTGTTTTACACTAATTAGTCCTGTTAGCTCTAAGGATTAGTAGTGTCTCTAACAAGACACAGCGACACTGACTTCACTAATTATGTAAAACATGGACGCAGAGACGAGAAGGCTGGCATTGCCCGACTCGGGCTGGCTCTGCCAGGCAGAGGTGCCCGCCTGCCCTGTGCTCTCATGGCCCCAGGAAGGAGGAGAGGACAGTGCGCCCCGAGGACAGAAGGCCCCCGCGGTCTGTTCTGTCCTCCCTGGGGGCCTGCCCTCCCCAGACTCTCTCCTGTCAGGAAGCCCGTCCACTCCCACGACAGCTCCTTGCATCATGGGTGCTGCACCACCTTCAGCAGACAAAGGGGCAGTTCAGGTCACGGTGCCCCCGGGAGGTGGAGGGGGAGCTCCCGAGGGAGCGGGCAGCACAGGCCTGCTGACTGCTGTACGCTGCTTCCCCGACTGCTGACCACGCGAAACCCGCCGAGAACAGACGCCCCCCTCTGTGTCCTGGGCTGCGGCGGGGTGCCTGTCCTCCCCTGCCCCGTCTCTCTCGTGGAGGCCAAAGCTGCCCGTGCTCACCTCTGCTCCAACTCATCTGGCTGCCCTTCCACTCAAAATGCCCTCGACATCCTGTCCGGCGCTAACAGTGCAGCTTGAGCTCCGCCTCCCCCGGAAGCGCCCCCTGTCTAGTTCAGCCACACCTCCTTCCGTGACTCTGAGACACACACACCCTGGGCTGATCCCGTGTGCAGCCTGGAGTCACACGGCCTGGCTGGGTGGAGCATGCTCACTGCTCATGGCCTCACTGTCCTGCACGTGGAGAGGACATCTGAGAAAGACGGCGGGGCTGTCTTACGAGCGATTCCCTCACGAGACCAGACTGCACCTGTCTGGGTCCCTTCCTCATCAAGTAAACAGGTGTGCTTCTCTAAGTCGCGAGCATACAGCACACACACACCGAGTCCAGTTGCTCACAATTTCCTCCTATGGACACAAACATCGCCGCACTCTGCTCCACAGCTGGTCTTAAAAGACGACGTGATACCGACAGACATGTGTGTGCTGTCCACTTGTGTGCAGCCACATCCAAGTCTGTATCCTTAGGATAGAGTCATGGGTTCTGCTTTTCTGATTATATAATAAAGACGCACGTTATATAAAAGTTGAGCCACACTGGAAAGCAACAGGCACAGCGCAACTCACCCAACTCCTGCGGCCAGCAGTAGCAGCCATAAGTCGCTCAGTCGTGGCTGACTCTGCAACCTCATGACTGCAGCCCGCCAGGCGCCTGTCCGCGGGATTCTCCAGGCAAGAGTACTGGACTGGACTGCCACTGTCTTCTCCAGGGGGTCTTCCAGAACCAGGGATCGAACCTGGATATCCCACATTGCAGGCAGATTCTTTACCATCTGAGCCACCAGGGGAGCCCAAGATATCTTTTTTTTTCCCCAAGATATCTTCATGTAAATACTCTGACAGATTCTCTTCCAGTCTTACACTTTTATGCACGACTAAGAATTTGTACACCACAACACGGATGACACCTGGTGTTTTATCACCTTCACCGCTCAGCTGCAAGTCAAGGCCCGCTCTCACCCATGTCAACACACACAGATTCATGTCACCATTTTTCACAGCAGGTCTGTCTTGGCGCTGGTCAGCTGTATCACGACTTCATCAACCCGTGCCCTTAAGGGGACTTCTGCGTCATTTCCCACTCGTTGCCATCACGCAGTGGTGTGACAAGTGTCCTGTAACTGCGGCCTTGTGCACGCGAGACACTCCCCTCCACAGTAAGCTTCTCAAAGGGAACCGTGTGGGGCATTTTAACATCACCCGACTGCCCCCAGCAATACGCTCCGCCTGGCTCAGCGTGTGCGTGTCCTTTTCACTACCCCGGAGGCAGAGAACCACATGTTCTGTCCTTTTCTAACCCAGCTGATGCTGAGGTGCCGTCTCACGTTTAACCTGCGGCCGTGTGACCTGAGCGGGTGCAGGCCTCCCCGGGATGCCGACGGCCCGCGCCCTCCCCCGGCCCGCCCGCTCCCCCTCAGGCCCGCGTCGCCCCGCTCGTGGGGGGTCTGGGGCACACGGGTGCCGCTGGCAGGGAAGACGTAGCTGGTGGCACCTGAGCAGAGAGCTACCCTGGCGGCCGCGCTGGGCGCAGGACGCCGTTGCTGACCCGTGGAGCTGGCCTGGCTCTGGCGCTCGTTTCCGGGGCTGTGCACGGCTCCCAAGGGGCACCGTCAGTCCTGCCGGAATGCTCTGAGCCACTTGCCCAGGGCAGCTGGCTTCTCAGTGGCCACTGCCTGGAGCGGCCGCACCGACGCAGGTCTCCTTGAGTTCACAGACACCACAACTCCCGTTGTCAGCAACAGGCCAGAAGAGAGGCAACTCCGAGTGCTTCTGGCCTCAGGGACGGGCCTGGAGACCCACGTCAGAGCTGCTCACGGGCTTCGCTCCGAGTGCGTTGAGGGGCGAGGGGAGGGAGAGCAGACGAGGCTGATTCACTGAACAGGAAGACCCTGCGGGGGCGAGTCCTCAGATGAGGGTGCCAAGATCACCCCCCAGGGCTCCTGCAGGGGGCACGTGGGGACCCAACGTCTGCCCCCAAGCACCCTCCATGCCCGGACGCAGGCGAGGGGCTTCCCAGGATAACTCACTGCCGGCTGACCGCCCGAGGATGTGCCGCACAGCCGTTACAGAAGCCGTGTCAGTATCCCTCTGCACCAAGCACCGCGGACCGGGGGCTTGAAGCCACAGAAACGTGTGTTCTCATAGCTCTGGAGGCTGGAAGTCCAAGAACTAGGGGCCGCCAGGGCCACACTGCCCAGAGGCTTTAGGGGAGGGTCCCTCCTGCCCCGTGGAGCCTCTGCCTCCATCGTCATGGGGCCTTCTCCCCCAAGGGTGTCCTCCTCTTGCGCCTCTGAGACGGACGGAGCCATTAGATCTGGGGCCACACAGACAACCCAGGGAGATCTCCCCGTGGGATTCCTCATGGATGCACATCTGCAAAGATCCTCTTCCCCAAAGGTCAAACGCACAGGTTCCAGGGGTCTGGTTGTGCACAAGTCCCTCTGGGGCCCTCTTCAACCCACAGCTGCTGCAGGACAACATGGCCCCTGCAGTGGACAGACAGGGTCTCAGCGCAGCTCCTCACCACCGAGGAGGTGGTGTCTTCCCCTCCGCAGCACCGGGGCTGGCTCCAGGGGCTTCCGCGGAGAGGAGGCTCCAGTCTGCACCGTCCTCCCAGAACGGAAGCCCATGGTGACAGCAGCCGGAGCCCAGAACCAGCACTAGGGCACGGGCTGAGGGTCTGCAGACACCGTGCTGGGAGCGCAGGCTCTGAGAAGCCCTCAGGGAGGCCGGTGGAGAGGAGGAGGCCACTGCCAGCGGTACGCGGGCCCTCAGCGGCCTGGCGGGCTCAGGCCCAACACCCAACGAGCTCCCAGCGCTTCCTTGCTAAAATCTGTTTATCTACATCTGAGACCAATTTGCCTGAAACTACACAATACCTGTCCCATCACTTCCTGGCACAGAAGTCAGATGTTTGCATGGAAAAGTACCGACAGCTACATACCTCTTGGTGGTGTAATATTTAGATGTGTCATTCTGCATCTCAAAGAAAAGGCAGTTTTTAAATCAATGCGGGTTCTCAGCGTGGCACTCGGCCTGGAGACGGTGCGGGAGGCCCTCTGGCAGGTGAGCAGAGCTGGGCGCCCAGACTGACTGCACGATGCGCTGTCCAGAGACTCTGGTTGGAGTCACGTGGTGGCCAGATGTGTGCACGGAGTCAGGGAGGGTGCACACCGCCAGGCCTCGAGGGGGGCGGCAGGGGCTGTGCCGCTCCCGGGTCCCAGGCAGAGGCTGGCGGCCGTGCTCCAACCTTCTTCTCTTCTTGCGGAGACATCTGGGGCCTGCCAGGTACACACACCACCGGGTTTTTTTTGTGCCTCTAGATTTAAAATCGCTTTATACAGCTTGTGTGATGAGGTTATGTACGATTTACTCCAACAAGACTACAGATTTCTGAATTGAATGCTGCCTTACGTTTAAAGCTGCCGTCTCCCCAGCTGCCCACCAAGCCCTGCGCGGCTGCGCTCACTCACAGGTGCTCCCTGTCCTCGTCCAGGGGTTACAGAGTTGGGCTGTGGTCACTCCAGGAGGCAGACATGTGCTGAGGGGCCCTCAGTTGCTGCTCATAAGGCAGCAGAGTAAAGACGAGGTCAGCGCCCCTCTGCTTTTAACCCTCTCCGTGTCACAGGAGTGCCGAGAAGCTGGAGACGGACCCTTTGCCTACGGAGTCCTGGCCACTCTGTGCCGTGTCTGGACTGCCACCGTTTCCTCCAATGCTCTGCTTGCCCCTGCCTCTCAGCCTGTCACCACACGTGCCCCGGGAGTAGGCTCTGGGCCAGCATGGGAGGCCCAGGACTGTGGTCACCTTGTGGCTGCTGGAACCTGTCCGGGGTCAGAGAGGGTAGGAGAAAGCCTCTGGCCACCACTAAGCACCCAGGACTCGTCAGCTGCAGCTGCTTTTAGAAACTGGGTGGGAAAGGCCATGGGGCTGGGGGATCTCTGAATTCCTTGCCACCCCAGGGTCCTCCACTCCGGAATCCAGAAGCCAAAGTCCCAACAGAACAGCCCTGAACGGTGTCTCCAAGCGGAGGACAAGGTTTGGGCTGAATCAACCCTACCCTCCATCTGCTCTGGGTGTTGGGACTCCACCCAACGCTGGCGAGGCCGGGGCTGTGGGGGCTGGGCGTGTCCACGGGCCCCTCCTGGGCACCTTCTGTGTCACACGGCACCCTGCCGGGCACAGCGACAAACAGGAAGGGGGCAGGAGGAGACCCAGGAACTGCAAGGACCCAGCCGGGAGGAGGGCCAGGCCATGTCCCACCAGGCAGCCCCCAGGCAGGGGTGGCCGAGGGGGATGCGGAGGATGCTGTTGGAGAGCGGCGGGGAGCTGCTGCAGGAGGCCCCCGAGACACGTGGGAAGGGCCACGCCGGGGTCCCCGGGTTACTGCCGTGTCTCAGCAACAGCCACGGGCAGGAGGCTCTGCCTGGGTCCAGCCCATGCACACGGGGCCCTGCTCATCATGTGCCTTCTGGGAATCGAAACAGTGAGGAAGCACAACGAGGGAAGCGCCTGGGAACACAGCGGGCTCCGCTCACCCGTCCGGTGTCAGGAGGGACTCTGTTCAGGGACAGGATCAGGCGCAGTGTCACGTCTGTTCCCTGGGAGGTTCTCCAAGTTCCCACGAAATTTAACCCTGTGGGGTGGGGGTGGGGGGCTATTTCACTTCCCAAAGAAACACGTCCATAAGAACTGAACCAGAAAGTGAGCAAGTGTGTTCAGGGACGCAAGCCCCTGTCTCGGGGCCCCCAGGCGGGAGGCAGAGGGTGCTGGCACTGAGAGGGTGGCCAGCATCCTGCTGCGCCAGGTCTGTCATCCCGACTGGCCCTGGGTTGAGTGCCCAGCGCTGGCTGGGCAGGGCCGGCCTTGCCTCCTCTGGGGGCGTGGGCAGGGGGTGCCACGAGCCATCCCAATCACATCTCAGCTTCGGGGAGCATCTGTGCCCAGAGGCCCGGGGACCCAACCTGCCGCTGGAGCCGGCAGCTCGGCCATGTACCTGCTCCCGCGTTTCCTGCCCGAAGTCTCACACCTGCATCCACTTTGCCTTGTCGTCATGGCGATCAAAGCGCGCAAAAGCAACGCTTTTTGCTCAGTATCACATGTTGCTTGGTGTTTGGACACTGGTATTTTCTCCAGATGGGTTTTTCTTCATTTATGTCAACAAACCAGTCTGGGAAGCACACGCTGCTTGTGTTTGGGAACCAAACTACAGTGACGTGTTAACGGGGAGCCTTGAGAGACCGTAGCGTGTGCGTGTGGTGGCCTGAGTGCCAGGGAGGGTCCAGGCTGAGAAACAAGCAAAGGGAGAGGTGAAGCTCATGCCCCCCATCCCCCATGCTGCAGCCCTGGCCACTCCCAGCCCCCGGCCGGCATGCAGACAGAAGCACACGCACACACCGGGAAAGCTGATCAGGGGGCTCCCCAGAGAAGCAGATTCCGGCCCGTCCTTCTGCGTCCTACCGCGTCAGAGTCCACGAGGACCGCCGGCAAGGTCCATCCTGACCACAGCGCCAGTGGCCACCAGAGAGTCCGAGCACCCGTCACCACCCTTCCCAGCATGGCTGCTCCCAGCAAGCTGCTAAGTGGATGGTCTCTGCAGGTGCCAAAGGCACCGAGGCCATGCTTTTAGGATTAATCTTAACTGCTGTCCACATGGAATTTGTTCTTAACAGCTTTTATTCAGAGGAGAAGCAAACACGAATTAGAAACATTGAGAGACTCGTTAACGCCGCCCTTCCATCCACCGAGGCGCCGTCCACTGCCTGGTGTCCCGTCCTTGTCCGCTCCAGCCCGTCTGCCCAGCAGGGGCCCCTGGAGCTGGCCTGGGTGATGGAGGCCAGACGCTGTCCATCTGTCCACAACTGGAGCCGGAGGGTCCGAGGACCCTGGGTGGCTGCCCTCAGCCACTTAAGGGATGCGGGTCCTGCAGTTTCTCCAGGCTCCGGGTCTGGCTTTCAACTGCCACCCCACTTCCTTCAGACAGACAGACAGACAGACAGACGAGGCTGCCTGGCAGAGTTGCATTAAACCTCATTGTCTTTCAAACTGATAACAGGTAAAATTGATGTGAACTTCAACTCCCTAAACACAAACTTCAATCAAATGCCCGTGAACAAGAAAGAAAAAGCCTGCACAGGCCGGAAGAGGCAACTCGATTCAGTCCTCAGCCAGGACTCCTGCCAGGACAGCAGCGAGAAAACCCAGTGCAGACGAAGCACGTGGAGGCCTAAGCGCGTCAGCCCAGAGCCCGCTGCCAAGGGCCAGCTTCCTGGGAAAGCGTCAGCGCTGGGTGTTTGTGTGTGTCCCGCGCTAAGATAACACGATTATCGTTTCCAAGTCTGCCTGTGCGCAGCCTGAAACCTCAACAGCACAGAGGCCCGGGGGTGAGCTCCCAGGTGGAGCGCGTGCTGCTCACGTGGCCAGGGCTGTGACGGCCTGCCTGCTCCCACAGCGGCCGGGGCTCCAGCTGGCACTGCTCATGCCAGGCTGAGCCTGTGGGTGCCGAGGACGTGGGGACAGATGGCCAGCGGTTCCCACCCACCCCGCCAGAGCTGTACCAGGAGGGCCCCGCAGACAGGGGCTCCCCGCCCATGATTCCCGGGCAGCACCTAAACCCACGGGCTCTGCCGACCTCGCCATCACCCCCCAAGATGTCTCCAGCCACCTGCCTGCATGGCTTTCTCTTACCCTAAAGCTTTAAAGGAGTTTCATCCTGGGATAACATTGTGTTTATAACAGGTTAAGAAATAAACAATGACATCAGTAATAAACACACCCCCTGGACATGCTTAGCTGCTCCAAAGAGGCGGCGCTGGGTAAGGAGAGCTTGCAGGATGGAGATGCGAGGCCTGGGCGGGGCGGGCAACCAGAGAGATTCAAGCTGGAGATGAGGACGCCTCTAAGCAGAGGTTACGCCGCACCAGGGAACCATGGATTTTTCTGCTGGCTGAGTGGACACCCATTAAAAAAGCTTGATTAAATTACCTCCACGGTGAGCCCACGCTCTTCCTCAGAAACACAGCTGGCTGCACTGGTTCCGGCCTCCTCACTGAGCCTTCCTGGTGCCCTCCCAGATCCAGCTCCTCTTCTTTGGGCACCAGGAAGTCAGGCCTGTTGTCCCTTCATCCCTCTGCAGCTCAGGTGTGCAAGTGAGGGGGGCTACGTGATGCTCCCGACCCTGGGGGCGGGGGTGGGGACAGGCCAGCCCTCCGCAGCTCAGCCTCTCATATTGTCAAGGGCAGCCAGTTCACAACAGCTGGTTCTGCAAAAACAAATCTCTTTCTGAACCCTCTATGACCGAGGTCTCCAGAAGAGCGAGGGTGGTGTGCGCGGGCTGCACGGCTGCCTCGCCGGTCTGGGCGCTGGATGGAGGGAACTTGCACACAAGGGGCCTGGGGCCGAGGACAAGGGGAGAGCCTGTCCTTGTTTCAGCGTCTCTTTTCGCTGGGAGAACATTTTTGTGTTTCCCTGTGCCTTTCCCATCTTCTTTGTTTTTGCAAACGCAGTGCTCCTCTAGCCACAGCAGTTCCGGGAGGCCCCTGCGGAGTCCGCTGCCCCTGGACTGGTTTGAGGCCCACCCTTGGGGCGGCTCTGCTGCTGGGACCCAGGAGACTCCGTTTGTGCGTCGGCAAGGGTGGGCGGGGCCCAGATAGGACCCCCTGGGGGTGGGGCCTGGCCCCTGCGGGCTGTGTGGTCTGGGACCCTCCCTTGCTGCCCGCTGCTGGGGCACCTGGAGATCACGGCAGGTGGCCCCCTCCCTGAGGGGGTCCCCACTCTCCAGGCCCAGGAGCAGCGGGTGTGGGGCCTGGGATGCACCCTCAGGGTCTGACAGCACTGCGAAGTCTGCCCGTCCGCTGGCAACCCGGACAGACAGCACGTGCCCTGGGGATTGTCCCAGGGCCTTTGATGGAGTTCCAGCGCATCCCGTCTTCAAGTCCTTCCTCGAGCAGTGGGGGCCGGGCCTCCCCAGCGCAGCCCAGCACCCTTCAGTGGTGCCCTCCATCAGAAGCACTGACAGCCCCACACGGAGGCCCCAAGGCTGGGAGCTGGGGCTGCAGCCCAGCAGCTGGTTCTGTTCCGGCAGTGGGGTCCTGGGGCTGCAAGTCCCTGGAGCAGAGCTTTTCCTCAGAGAATTCAGAACACAACCGTCCTCACAGCCCCCAAATGCGAAGGGCATCCGGGGCCCCTACTCACCCTCCTGACGTGTCAGATGGGGAGTCACTCACAGCTCCTGAGGCTCACCTAGGGAGCCAGGAGCTTGGGTGGATGGAGCAGGGAGACTCAGGGTCCGTCCACAGAGATCAGACATCTAGGCAGCTCCCTATAAAGACTCTGGTTCAGCTCTAAAGAAGTCCTGAGGAGGACCAGATCAGAAGACAATGGGGAAACGGTCATATTTTACTTTTAAGAGAAAAATCCAGAATTAATTTGGCTGATATAAGAAAAGGATGCAAAGACTTGTAGATCGGTGAGAAAAGCCTAGTTAGTGTGTGTGAGGTCAGTGGTGAGGTCACACACAAAGTGCACCCAAACCACACACGCCCAGGGCTGTGCCCTCACCCGGGTGTGGAGACACACACACACACGCCCAGGGCTGCGCCCTCACCCAGGTGTGGACACACACAGGTGCAGGGCTGTGCCCTTACCCAGGTGTGGACACACACACACACACACACACACACACGCCCAGGGCTGTGCCCTCACCCGGGTGTGGACACACACACACACATGCGCGCAGGGCTGTGCCCTCACCCGGGTGTGGACACACACGCGCGCGCGCGCAGGGCTATGCCTTCACCCGGGTGTGGACACACACGCGCGCGCGCACAGGGCTGTGCCTTCACCCGGGTGTGGACACACACGCGCGTGCGCAGGGCTATGCCTTCACCCGGGTGTGGACACACACACTCTCGAGCTCTCCTGCTGCTGTTTACACTGTCACAGGTACCCCCGACAAAAACATAGCTTTCTACTGCACAGCCGGGCACCGTTTATCCTCCATCCATCATACGCTCCATTTTATTCATCCACATATAAAGACACAAGCTTCCCTGATGCTTTCTGGATTGGGCTGATGGTGAAGCTAAGACGACACCACGGCACTCACGCCTTAGACAGTGCGCACAGCAGGCACGGGACATGCCCCCACCCGTACCGTGACCGGAGCTGACCCACCTCGCCAGCGGCCGGACTTCCAGGCTCGGGGTCGCAAGTCAGGAAGGAGAGGCAGGCATCCCTCATCGCCCTGGGTCCTGAGAGGACTCAGGCCAAGAGTGGCGAGAGACCGGCTGGGCGAGACTCCACTCCTCAGGAGGGGCCATTTCAGGCACCAAGAGCTATTTGTTTTCTCAAATTATTCTGGCAAGTGGGACGCGACCCCAGATGGATGCACCTTGCATTAGCCTTCGGGCAGCTGGGAAGATAAAGCTGGAGTCTCCGAGTAAGCATGTCTTTTCAGGGCCGCCCACGTTCCTTCAGTAGCATCATCCCAGCAGCTTTGGCAGCTGAGAGGAAAGGGCAGGCATGGAGCACGCTGCAGGCAGGCCAATTTGCCGAGGATGGACCTGCATGAGGGTCTGGTGGTCCGGGGCCTGGCTGGCCCTGGGTACCGCCATGGTGTCCGAGGCAGCCAGCGGTTCCCGGTGGGCACCAGATGCCCTTCCTTGCAGGGCAGTCGTCCTCACGTTTGCCAGGCTCCCATTCTCTCACCTCTGATTCAAGAGAATCAGCAAGGGGACAATCACAGTGACAGAAGTGAGCAATCTGCACCCGGGGGGGCAGCCTCTGGGCTCTCTTTGTGGTAAAACGTAAAGAAGCAGACACACGACACCTCTGAGACTCTGGCTCCTTTAATGAGACACCCCTCCCTCAGCACCCCCCACCCTCCCTCAGCATACCCCACCCCCCACCCCCCTCAGCACACCCCACCCCCCACCCTCCCAGCACACACCCCATGCCTAGCACACTGCTCACACACTCTCAGTCTCGGCCTGCGGGCTGGGAGCTGGCGGTGCTACCCAGGGCCCCGCGCCAGGATCCGGTGGCACGGGAGCCCCCTCCACGGGCCGCTTTCCCCGCGGGATGGCCCTCGTGGGCCAGCAGCCACTTCTTCACGCCCACGCCTCCAGAGTAGTTGCCCATGGCCCCGCTGCTGCAGACCACTCGATGGCACGGGATGAGGATGGGGATCTGCAAGAGAGCGAGGTGGCCATGTCAGCCTGGCCCCACGCCCACCCCAGCAGCCCCCCAGCCACATGCAGGCGCCACGTCAGCCTGGCCCCACACCCACCCCGGCAGCCCCCACCCAGCCACGTGCAGGGCCTGTCTCAGCACAAGTCGCCCCTTGGCCTCTGAGTGTCCTGGGTGGGTTGGGGCAGGCCCAAGGTAAATGTGGGGCATCTTCTAGAGCAGGGGTCTCCAGCCCCCGGACCCACCCAGGTCTGTGGTCTGTGAGAAAACAGGCCCCACTGTGGGAGGGAGCGGCAGGTGAAACCAAAACCAACCCCCATCCTATCCCGGGTCCGTGGAAAAACTGTCTTTCACGAAACTTGTTCCTGGTGCCCAAAAGGCTGGGTTCTAGAGAATCCCCTCATGCTAGGATTTGGAAGGAGAAAACAATTTCACTTGGTAAGTGATTTAAAATGTATATGCACAGAATTTAAGAAGACATTCCCAAGTTTAGGTGCCACACAAAGTTCCCAAACATTTCCGAGAAGTAAGAGGAAACGTCAGGGAACGCTGTGCTTAGAGGCCACTCTAACTCCAAGGCTGGCTAACCGTGGATGCTGCCCAGGCAGTCCGCACCTGGTTTTGTAAATAAAGGTTCATTGGAGCATAGCTACAGCCACTTGGTACATACCATGTGGCTGCTTTTGCAAAACTGAAAACATTTACTGTCCTGCCCTTTATAGGGATCGCTTGCTAACCCTGCTTTACAGACACCAGTGGACCTGGGGGGTCTGCGGGGTCGGGGCGGGGGGGGGCTGCTTCCCTCCTTAGCCTCTGATACAGAAAGTTTGAGAAGCTCCACTTCTCATCTGTTCCTATCTGAGAAGCAGTCGCCAGACCCCCGAATCCCAGGCTGGGACGGACCCTCTGCCCTGGGGCCCTGCCCCCCACCCTTCCTCTCACAGGGTCTTCCCCACCTCCCCAAAAAGCCCTAACGGGAGGGCAAAGCTGCCCTGTGCCTTTCACATCTGGATACAAGCGGAGTAGTTAGATGCCTGCCTAAATCAGCAGGGTGACTCCACGGAAAGCAAGGGCACTTCACAACGAAAGCAAATACAAGCACGGAGAACTGCCCGACAGTCAGACAGGCTCTGCTGCTAGGATCCAGGGGGTGACAGCCGCCCAGGTGCTGAGCGTCCCTGAGTCGCACCAGGAAACACGGGCCCAGCACCACCTCCCAGAGAGGCTCACCTGCAGCTCACAACGCTGCCGCACCAGCCCCAGGGGAGGGGGCAGGCCCAGTTCCCAGGAGGCTGGACAGGCAGGCGGGCCTGCACACCAGGTGCGGATGCCCCCAGAACAGGGCTTCCTCCAGCACCAGCACACCACTGACTGGCCTGGAGCTGGCCGCATGCAGACCTGCGGGAGCGTGAGACCCCACGGAGTGGACTGGACTGGACGGCAGGGCCCACAGGCGCTGGACGCGACTCTGGCAGGGGCTGTGGCTCCTCTTGCAGCCACACAGGTGAGTCCCACCTTGCCCCATGCTCCTCACGGCGACCCCACCGGAGGGACCCTGCCCTCCTGGCTGGGGCCTCCTCAGCAGGAGGCCCAAGAGGCCCCTGGCAGCCCCACCGGGTCTGTTCCTGGAGGTGAGGGTTGCTGTCTGCACAGGGCTCTGACTGCAGGTGGGGGGGGGGGTGGCACTCCTGGGCTGGTCTGGCCCCCTTCTACCCCTAATGGGAGGGCGACTCACTGAGCAACTGTTCTTGGAGGAAGGCAGGAGCGTGTCCGCCCAGCACCTGCGGAGTCCGGCAGAGGGACCGCCTGCCCGCCGGCACGGGGGTCCTGTCTGGAGAGGGGCCGGGGCAGGAAGCTAGGCGCAGGCCTTCAGAGACCCCACGGGTGGGGGGCCTCCGCTCAAGGTAACCAGGCACCTCTGCTCCCCAGGAGGTCGTCTCTGCCCCCACCGGAGGCCTTCACTGCGGATGGAGCAGGCTGTCACCTGCTGCCACGTGACACACACTCCCGCCTGGGGTGCCCCTCTGTTGGTCCCGGGAGGGTGGCTGGGTTCCCGGCCCTGTCCTGTCCTGGACACGCTGCTCAGTAAGGATGCGACAGGGAGAACATGCCTGACACGCATGCTGTGACCCCACGCCCGCCGTGGAGCCCAGGCCAGACTCCGCAACCTGAGGCCGCAGTGAGCCTCTCGCCCGGGGTCGAAAGCTGCTTGGAGGCAAGCACTCTGCACGCTGCCCCCGGGGGCCGCAGAGGCAGGGCCCGCAGGTAGCAGTCTGACCTCCCGCGCCTCACAGACCAGCCCTGACTCGGATTTTGGGGAGTCTGGGTTGCCATGGGAGCACGTGTTGTCTGTGGAGTTCTAGCCCCGCATGCTGAGGAGGGCTCGGGCTTCCTCTCCTGCACAGCCTGACCAAGCGAGAAGCGGCCACACACTGCTGGGCCTGCCCACAGCACACAACCGGGGGGGACAGGAAACTTCAGGAGCAGAGTGTTTGCTCTGATTGGGGGTTTTTAATCAAATAGAGTAGTCACATTAATAACTGCTGGGAGGACACGATTAGATAATACACAATTCAAGTTTTTGACTGATAAGGAGGTAGACACTTAATTCAATTTAGTTTCATAAACATTTAGGCCCCAATTCAATTTTCCTCCCGAACAGCAAACTTCACACACAAGCTCTCCTTTTCTTCCCTCTTGCCCAACGAGCCACGAAACTCTAAGTGTGTAACGTGACTCTGTCTGTGCAGATAAAGACTGCCGGCCTGGAATAGCAATTACAGAGAGAGCTATGATCAGTCTTCGTCTGATGGGAACTGGTGACTGACCAAACACACACGATTCTCACCTCCAGAAGCGGGAACACTGCTTCTGGTCATGCTAATTTCAGTGACAGGTTCCAGGCTTAAAATAATGAAACCTGCTAAAATTCACTGTGCCCCTGAGGACATTCCAAGGGATCCATGCCCTTTGTGCCCTCTCCTTTAAAGCCTGTGCCGCATGAAATGTAATTTTTATCAATAACCAAGTAGCTCATAATATCATAGCTGCATTGAAATCTTCATGCTGTGAAATCTAATTCATCCAATACATGAATCCATCACTTACACAGACCCTTTCTCAAATGCTATAAAACTTCCAAACCCATAGATTTGTCTCCAACAAAAATAACACGAAGGGGCCTTTCAATCAATAATGGAATCCCTCTGATTCTGGTGCTGGCTGAGTATTTTCTCCAGCTTTGCCTTTGTTCTTGTGGGTAGCAGCCCACAAGGGAAAGAGCTTGTTTTCACTTGCGGCCTCATCAATACCTAAATCCTGGTGAACAAGTGACACTGAGAAGCTGTAATCAATAGCTCCCTGTGCGTTTTTTTCTTCTGGTCAAATGGTTCAGCCCCACTGACAGCCCTGACACTTAGAACATGATGCTAAATCTTTATCAACAGCCATCTGGGTGACTGGCAGGACAAGACTCGGGGGGTCATTAAGGCTCACGGCATCTGCGAATAAACGAGCTCCTCAGGAACGCACTTGTTTAGGAAAAGGTGGGGAAACTCTCTGCAAGTATTGATTGGCTCTGAACTGCATTTAGCAAATTCTGAGGATGAGCAGGAAGGGGCTTTATCAGGCAGGGTGTGTGAGCCCTCATCAACCTGCCGCACCAGAAGACTGCCGCCCCAGGGCTCGGTCTGGGACAGGGCATTCCGGAGGGCTGCCAAGACATTATACCTGGGCTATTAATTTGTTCACAGAAAATTCTGGAAAAACCAAAGGCCTGGGGTGGGCTGAAACCCCCCCCAGCAGCAGACACCGCCCCTCAGTCTGCGGGTGAGCAGCCCACGCCTCGAGCACAGGCCATCAGGGGGGCCAGCGCGTCCTTGTTTACTGCCAGACACCACGGAATGGGCACATGGTGAGTGCCAGGGCGTCCTGCAGCTTCTGCGTCCGTCTGCCTGTCACGCTCCTCCTGAACAGAGAGATGGCTTCACTGGGTACGTCTCCAGGCCGTGCTCCCTGTGCCCACGTGTGTGGCTCTGTGGCTGGACTCTGCCGTCAGCACTGAGAAGGGGGACGTGGCCACCAGATCCAGTCCCTGACTAGGCCCCTTATCCCTTTATATCCCCAGGTCCCCTTAGGACCCCTCAGCCCTCTCTACGGATGACCCGAAGACCTCTGAGCACGGCTGACTCCGCTGAGCTGGCCCAGCTGCAAGGCACGCAGGCTTGTCTCCTTCCGGGAGCACCCCAGCTCTTCTGAGCCACCCCTGGAGGCATCTACTGGGTCCTCTGCAACTTTCTCGTCAGGCTGGGGTTCCTGTGCGGGGCCAGGCAGTGCCCTGCGACAGAGGGATGCCCAGGCAAGGCCAGCGGCTCACGGCCGCCGCACCTCCCTTGTCACAGGACGGCACCACCACGAGGGGCCACGGTGCGGGCACAATCCTCCCCGTGTCCTCAGGCCACCTGGGCACGCGCCCACGGGGATGTCAGGACAGGGACTGCACGGACAGAAGCGTCTCAGGCCCCGTGAGAGCCTGCTTTACAGATGTCAGGGGCTGGGCCACAGCTGAGCAGAGACAGTCACAGAGATTAACAGCAGGAGAAGGCAGTCCTGCTGCCTGCACGACAATACAGGTTTCTGAGTGCTGCCTTACGCAGTCGCCAGCAGCCACGGCCCGGCCACTTCAGACAGCGGGAACTGCGGGTGTCACGAGGGGCAGGTGTGGGCTGCTGTGCACGTCAGTGAGTGGGGCTGCACACGGCGTGGGGGCAGGCAGTTCTGGGACGAAAGGCCAGCCTCAGGGAGGGGAAGGCCCTCAGGGAGGGGAGCAGAAGGACCAAGCATCCCCGGGGCGTGAATGGAGTGCGGACAGACAGAATTTCTACACAGCTCGGAGACCCTGGGAGTCAGGAAGCGGGCACCTCCCGAGCTCACCCAGAGGCCCTGAGTGGACACACAGTACGGGGTGAAGTCAAACTGTCCAACAGAGTGACCTGGGAGAAGGCGGGGGCCTTCCAGAGGGGAGGAGCCGCATCAGCGTCATTGGGAAACCTCAACAGTTACCCCTGGAAATTGATCCAGGGTCATCCATGTGTGCCATGCAAACGGGGCCTGCAGCCTGTGGAGGCGGCGTGTGTGAACGACACACTGGGACGCTGCGATGGAAGCACAAGGGATGCAGACACGACAGCGGCCCGCTGCCCCCGCCTCTGCCGCGCGGAGCTCGCGACCCGGGAGGCGGCCGTGCTGTCACCTGCCGCGCTGCCCCCAACAATCTGGGGTGTTTAACATGGACGCAGACTCTTCTCCAGGCAGACGAACACTGTAACGGCCCACGCACACCCACAGGAGCCGCCCCGCACCAGCAACGGTGCGATTCTGTGTGGAAGGCCGAGCGGCCGCCCTCCCGAGACGCTGGCCCTGCCCCGGGGGCCGCCAGCTGAGGGGAGGGGGCTGTGGGCCGTGCCGGGCACACCCGCCTCTCCCCGGAGAGCATGGACGGAAACCGTATTGAAAACACACAGCAAAGCCACAGGGATGTTTTAAGAACTGGGTCGATCTGATGGGGTAACTCCCCACCCCGCGATGTGACCATCTGTTGGCTTTTCCTTATTGGATGGCACTCTCCCACCATGTTACAGAGTCCCTACAGCTTCAGGGAGAGACCGTCCTGGGGTGATGGTGCCCAGGTCTGCAGAGACCCTCCTAGGGCGACGGCGCCCGGGTCTGGAGAGGCCATCTCTGAGTGACAGCACCCGGGTCTGGAGAGAGCATCCTGGGGCGATGGTGCCCGGGTCTGCTGGGCACCGCAGACCAACGACACCAGGGACGTTCCAGGGCCCTGTGCAGTCGTGTGAGGGCTCCCAGAGGCCGAGCTGCTGTGTGGACGGGGTGCCCTTCCCACCCCCTGCAGGGTCCTCAGGTGAGTGTGGCCTTGGCCAGGCCCATTCCACAGCCTTCCGAGACTGGACGGCCCCCTTCCAGAGGCCCCGACATGAACACCTCCTGTCTTCCCCAGCAGCCCAGGTTGCCTCTGACACTCGCCTGAATCAAAGGACCCTCGGACCCTGAGTGCGGTGCCCCGGTGCCCTGCTGACCGCGGCCGGGCTGACCCCCGCGGCCACACACTCACAGGGTTGTTCCTCATGGCTCCTCCCACGGCCCGCGCTGCTCTGGGGTTGCCCGCCAGGGCTGCTAATTGCTGGTAAGAAACCGTTTCTCCGAATTTCACAAGCGTCAGCAGCTTCCATAACACCTGTCTGGTGAATGACTCTGAAAAGGAGAAAGCAAATGACGTTATTGGGACAAATGGCTCCAACAGCTAAGATACAAACAGCTGCCAGCCCTGAAAGAGAAAACGCAACAACGTACACAGAGGTGTGACTTAATTAAAACCTAGCTCCGCACAGGGTCCTGTCACCATGTCACCGACGAGAGGACGCGCGGGAGGTGAGCCGAGGGCGGACCGGCACCTCCGCAGGCCCCGCCAGTGGGCAGCACAGACGGCCCGCCCTCCCACCTCCCCGGAGCTCCACGTGGGCCTGCAGCACGCTCTCCTGGGGCCTGCGCGGGTGTGGATCGCACATGGCTCACTTCACAAGCACAGAAGGCCCTGCGTGCACACCAACTTTGGAAGCTTTGTACTGCTTGTTCAGTCCTGACTCCAGCTGGGACGCAGAAGGAAAAGGAGGCCGTGGGCTGGACCACGGTCTGATGCTAGCTGAGCCATCCACACCCGAGCGCGAGCAGGCTTAGGATGCCATACACCGCGGTCCACGAGCACCGCGGTCCACACCTTGGCTCCAGGCACCCGTAAGGAGCAGAGCTGCAAAGATAAAACAGCCTTACCCCCGTTTTAATGAGCAGCCACATCAAGCTGCTGCAGGGGTGAAGAGGAGGACACAGGACAGCCTCTCCCTCTGCTGCAGGCCGAGCGTGCTTCCGGGTGTGCAGGGCGCTGCAGAGGAGCTGGGCACAGGCCGGGCCATCTCAGTCGAGGCCTCTCATCTTTCCCCAGAAGACGCGTGTCCGCGAGCATGGGACAGGGAGCTGCCCAGCAACCCCCGCCCCGCCACCTCCCCCGAGGCGAGGGCAGGA
The DNA here is from genome assembly GCF_029407905.1 of Bubalus kerabau. NCBI lineage: Eukaryota > Metazoa > Chordata > Mammalia > Artiodactyla > Bovidae > Bubalus > Bubalus kerabau. Next base: position 51,343,868 of record NC_073645.1, on the reverse strand, counting down.
GCGCCTGACACAGCAACAAAGGGAAGGATTCCACGGGCAGTTCCTGGGTCCAGAACAGCGCTAATTACACTTCACGCCACGCTGGCCAAGTGCGATTTGGTTCTTAAAGGAAACACACCCTTACACGTGTGTTAGATAATACAAATCACTTCTTAACTGAAGGGAATGATAATCACTTCACTGGGAAAAAAACCTGTTTAGTCTTTATTATAACATTAAGCAAATTAAACATCAGCATAATCCAGGTGATACTAGAAAAGGGTCAGCAAAGAAATTGACTTTGTTGTTCATTAATTTACATGGATTAGCAGAGGGCAGAAAGATAGCGAATGTGCTCTAGTTTTTTATGATATAATTTCAAACTCTACACCATTTGTGGCAGGAGGGTGACTTTGGGGTTAATCAGACTGATTTGTCCTTTTAATTGCTTTCTATTCAAAGAAAATTCATTAGATAATGTTCTCTTCAAAATTCATGAATCAATTTAACTGAAGAAACCACATTAACAGCTTTGGGTTCATTAGCACATGCGGTTGTGTGACTAGCTGATTGCTGCGAGGGTTTCCTTAGGCAAACAGACTTTGTTTACTGTGATTTCTTTAGAAAGCATTTTGAAATCAAACTGTTAATCATTATTATTGTCACCGCTGTTGTGCCTAACTTAAAAATAAAAGGAAGGAAAAAGAAAAGCAAGGCAGCTTGGTGGTATCTTGGAGAAAAAGAGGTTTCAGGGACAGCTGTCTTGAAAAAGACACAATAAAGGCAGCCCAAGTCAATACTGCAAGACACCAAGGCCAGATCCCAGCCTTCCTCCGAGAGCAGAGCTGCCGGCTCCGGCTTCCCTGCTCTGGCCCGGGGAGAGGGTGCTGCCCAGGCTGTCCCGAGAGCAGCCTGGGACCTACTGAACCGGCAGGGACAGGGAGGGGTGCGTGCGAAGGCGACTGGAGACAGCAGCTCCGAGGAGCCATGTCCGCTCCTCCGCCCTCATGGAGTACCAGCCCCAGCGCTGCTCTGATGGGTTACTGCCAAGTCACAGAGCGCCTCTCCTTCCAAGGGCAGAAGCATCGTATAATGAAACAATTACAAGCCCATGTGTGAGCACAGAGTTTATCAAACATTTTCGGCTTCATCGTCAATTTTTCACAGGAAACCATTTCTCATCTTGTACATGCCCGGCGATATCTTAGGACAAACAGCTGAAAAAAATGCAGTATTTTGCAATCAAGCACATCATTTTTGTTACCTGGAACTCAATCCACCCCGTAGGGAGCAAATGCATTAATTAGTCTTAAGCAGCTCTCAGAGTCAATGCCTTTGCTCTGGACCTGTGCAAAAATCAGACCTGAGCCCCACTTCTCCAAAAAGGAGGGGCAACTGTGAGCTGCTGAATATCATTCTGAAATGTAGTAAAAAAAATCTGCTCATAAAAATGAACTAAGGTGGAAAACACATTCTCTTGAAGGTGTTCAGTTCAGTCGCTCAGTCATGTGTGACTCTTTGTGACCCCATGAACCGCAGGCCTCCCTGTCCACCACCAACTCCCGGAGTTCACCCAAACTCATGTCTGTTGAGTCAGTGATACCATCCAGCCATCTCATCCTCTGTCGTTCCCTTCTCCTGCCCTCAATCTTTCCCAACATCAGGGTCTTTCCAATGAGTCAGTTCTACGCATCAGGTGGCCAAAGTATTGGAGTTTCAGCTTCAACATCAGTCCTTCCAATGAACACCCAGGACTGATCTCCTTTAGGATGGACTGGTTGGATCTCCTTGCAGTCCAAGGGACTCAAGAGTCTTGGTGAGGTGACCATATAAATCTTTAGAGGTGGGACCATCATTTCAGGTGGCCCTAAGGACTGATGCTGAAGCTCCAACACTTTGTCCACCTGACATGAAGAACTGACTCACTGGAGAAGCCCCTGATGCTGGGAAAGTGTGAAGGCAGGAGGAGAACAAGATGACAGAGAATGAGATGGGTGGATGGCATCACCGACACAATGGACATGAACTTGGGCAAACTCTGGGAGGTGGGGAGGGACAGGGAAGCCTGGTGTGCTGTAGTCCATGGGGTCACAAAGAGCTGGACACGACCTGGAGACTGACCAGCAGCAGCAGCAACCACTGAACCACCACCTTTCTCTCCTGTGAAGGTCCCCACAGGGGGCAGGCTGCAGCCTCCACAGGCCACACTCCGGGTGCTCCTCTCCCTTGCCCTCTCCAGCCTGCTCTGGAACTCAGGTGGGGTCAAGACTGCTTCTTAGCTCTCCCTTATCCTAAGGACCTGGTCATTTCCATTTCAGCCTGGGTGGCTTCTCAGACCCGGCCACTATAACCACCTGAACCTGGTGAAGACTGTTTTCTAAGCCCTCTCTCTCCCTGGGCTGCTGACAACACCGCATGCCTGTGGATGCCCTGCCGTAGCACTGAACCTGGCGTCCACGCCTGGGTCACGGCCATCTGCCAGGTTTCCGACGTTCCAAGGGCTCTCCAGGCCTGGCCTTCTCTGGCCTCTGGCACAGAGGGAGCCCATAACACCCTGGAGTGAGCACCAGGTTCTGATCAGGCGAATCCAGCACAGTTCTCACACCACGTGCTCTTCAAGAGCATATCGGCTAACGTGACCTGATGCTGTCTCAGCATCAAAGCAGCCAGACGACCTCCCCAGGAAGGAGCCCAGGAGGGAGGCCATGAGAGCAAAGGGATGGGTGAGCACACGCTACTGAGTGCCTCTCTGAAGCCAGGGCACAGAGCGCAGGGCCATGGGGAGGAAAGGCTGGGGAAGAAGAACTGGAAGACGCACTGCGATGAGGTGCCTGTTTACCACTTTTAATTCAGAAATCCCCAGCCAGGACTGACTGTGGGCTTCCCAGGTGGCACTAATGGTATAGAACCTGCCTGCCAATGCAGGAGGCTCCAGAGATGCAGGTTCAATCCCTGGGTGGACAAGATCCCCTGGAGAAGGAAACGGCAACCCCCTCTTCTTGCCTGGAGAATCCCATGGACAGAGGAGCCTGGTGGGCTATAGTCTGGGGCGTCACACAGTCAGACAAGACTGAAGGGACTGCACGCACACAGGATGGACTGCGGCCTGGACCCTGGAGGCGGCGTCAGTTCAGACGGAGCCCAGGAGCCCTTGCTGCCTTGAGGAGGGGAAGCCCCCCCAGGGCTACTGTCTTGAACTCTTTGGGCCCCAGGCAACCCTGCAGTGTGTGCAGGGGGTGGCAATGGTGGGGGCCGGCAGGTGCTGAGAGCTCTGAGGAGAAACATCCTTTCTGAGGGGAAGAGCTGTGGGCCCAAAAGTGGCTGGGCCCCCTGCGTTCTCCGTCTCTCTCTCCTGCTGCCCGGCCCCAGAGGCCTGTGCGGTTGCAGGAGTGTGTGGGAGAGGACCAGGGAGGAAGAGGGGACTGGGAAACCACACCAGACCCGGAGCTGTTCGGGTGGATCCAACGCGAAACGCAAGACAGAACGGAGGGAAGGCTGAGCCCCTGCTGTGGTCCCGGGGGCAGCCCTGAGGAGACCGCGGACGCTGCAGAGCACAGACACCGAGAGCACAGCCACAGGAGCCTGGCCAGGACTCAGGGGCTGCATCCAGCCAGGTTAAGGGTCTCGTCAACATGAACATCGGCGTTACCCACAGGACTCACATGAGACTCAGGGCCTCAGAACATCTATTCAAAATGAGCGGGTTACAAGGTCCAGAACACTCAGCATATGAAGAGTCAGGAAATCCTCAGCCTTCCTGGGAAAAGAAAATCATCAACTGTAATGGCCAAGAAGACATGGAAGTCAGACTCTCCTGACAACCCCTGCCCCGCCAAGCTTTCTGAGGTGTAATTAACAAAACTGTGAGACACCCAAACTACATGCGACAACCTGATAAACCACAACTGAGGACGGCTGTACAGGATCTGTGGTAAGAACGCTGTGAGAAGGGAGAACACCCTTGGAGCAAGTGAAAATAGAGTTTCCAAAAAAATGAAAATTACGAAGAAAAATCAGAGAATGTAGAACTGAAACATACAATATGCAAAAAGGAAGAACTGCACGGCATGGGCTTCTAGGCAGACTGGAGACGCCCGACGCAGAGTCACCTGGCCTGAAGACGAGTCAGCAGAAATGGTCAACCTGAGAGGCAGGAAAGAATGCCAAAAGCGAACGACAGTATCCAAAGCAGCCTTGGGGACACGCTGGAAAAGCCAGAAGGCCTCACACGTTAACGTGTTACTGGAGTTCCAGAAGGAGAGAAAGCAAAGTGTGGGGTAGGAGAAAAAATTCAAAGAAATAATAGCTAAAAATTGCTCAGATTTAGCAAAAGATATACAACCATAGATTTAAAAGAAGCTCAGCCATGTGCAAAGGGACAATCCCAAAGAAATCCACTCCCAAACCCATCAAGATGAAGCTGCTGAAATCCAAGGATGAAGACAGAAATCTGGAAAACAAGGAAAAATGGCGTATTATCTGTGGGAAAACAATGTTTGAATGACTGTAGAATTCTTACAGAAACTGCAGAGATCAGAAGGAAGCAAAATGGCAGTTTTTAAAGTGCTGAGAGAAAAGAACCATCAACTCAGAATTCTATATCTCATTTTGAAAAAAAAATCCTTCAAGGGTGAAGTTAAAATAAAGACATTTTTAGATCAAAAAAACCTAGAGATAATGCACTGCCAACAGACCTAAAAAGCTACAGGAAGCTCTTCAAGTAAGAAGCAAAACAATACCACAGGGAAGTGTGGAGCATCAGGAATAAAAGCAGAACCAAAGAAGTGGTGACTATTTGGCTAAATACCACAGATTCTTCTTCTGTTGAGTTCCTCAAAATACGTTTAACGACTGAAAGTAAGACCATGACATCAACAGAGAAGACTGCAGCGTGCGCAGGGGTGAGCCTTCGGCGGAGCTGAAAGGGCTCCGCGGCGGTGAGGCGTCCATGCTCCACGTTGAGGTGGTGAGAGGCTGACTCCAGCTGGACCGCGACAGTGATGCATGTGGCGTGTTATAGTCCCTGAAGCAAAACCGCCAGAAAACCGTTAAGAGGTGATACAGTGAAAAACAGATGGCGGACTAGAAAATGCTCAACTATTCCAAAGGAAGGAAAGAAAGGGGAACGAAAAATGAAAAACAGAGGGAAAAGACAGAAAACAGATAATATTATGTGATAATAAAATGTAAGAAATAAGATAGCAATAAAGTGAAATAAGTGTCTGACATACCAACCCTAAGTGTTTATGTACCTTAACAACAGGGTTCAAATGCATGAAGCAAAAGCTGACAAAAATGAAACGATAATTGGTCAAATCCACAATTATGCTTGAAGACTTCACTACTCCTCTCTTGTAACGGACAGAAATATCTGACATAAAATCAAGGATGTGGAAAGAAAAAAACACCATCAACCAACTTGTTTTAACTTTATAGAACACTCAGTAACAGAATTCTTTGGAAATGCACATGGAACACTAATCAAGATGTGGCACATTCTGGGTTATGAAACAAACTAACAAATTTAAAACAATTGAAATCAGACAAATGATTTTCTCTGATCATAATGGAAAAGGGAAAAGGAAAATCTCCAAATATTTGAAGAGTAAATAAGCTATTTCTAAATAATCTATGAGCCACAGAAGAAATCTTAAGGAAAAGAAAACAAAACTGAGCTGAATGAAAATATGCACATCACAGACTATGGGACACAGCTAAAGCAATATTTAGAGGGATATTTATAGTATTAAATGCATATTTTAGAAAAAAGGTCTCAAATTAATGACAGTATAAAACATAACAATAATGAGTTGAGTTGATCAGTCATGTCCAGCTCTGCGACCCTGTGGTCCGACCAGGCTCCTCCGTCCGTGGGATTCTCCAGGCAAGAGCACTGGAGCGGGCGGCCATGCCCTCCTCCAGGGGCTTCCCGACCCAGGGACTGAACCTGGGTCTCCTGCACTGCAGGCGGATTCTCTACCATCTGAGCCACCAGGGCAGCCCATAACAATAATAAGCTTCCAATTTAAGAAACCAGAAAAAGAAAACAAAAATAATCCGAAAGAAGGAGGAAAGGAATAATGAAGATGACGACAGAAACCAGTGAAACTGAAAACAGAAAGTGACAGAGTGAAACACATGAAGCCAAAGCCCGGCTCTCTGAGAAGGTAAACCGATACATTTCTAGCAAGACTCATTAAAAACCCCTATCAACACAAGAAGTTAAAGAGGGGATGTTACTACTGACCTCACAGACACTGAATTCATAGTTTAAAATCTTCTGAAATTATAGGGCCAGATAATTTCACCAGAAAATTCTATCAAACATTTAAAAGAACAGATCAATTCAGCATAATTTTTTCAGAATAATAGAGAAGGGAACAATTCCTAAGGCATTTTATGAGGCTGTAATTATCCAAATACCAAAATCAAAGAAGCTGAAAGGCACAGATCACGATCTCTCATGGCCACACATGCAAAAATTCTCAACAGGTACTTGCAAATCAAATCGAGAAATAATTCAGTGGAGTTTGTCCTAAGAATGGAGGGCTGATTTAATATTTGAAAAAATTAATCTCTTATAAAGCTACATTAATCAAGATAGGATGTACTGGTGAAAAAATACATATATCAATGAACAGAATTAGAAGAACAAAGGCAAGTCCATGGAAAAAGGATAATCCTTCCAAAAACTGGTGCTTGAACAACTGGGCAGCCACATGCAAAGTATGAATCTAGACAGACCATGTATCTTCTACAGAAACTGACTCAAAGTGGATCACAGGCCTAAATCTAAGAGGCAAAACTATGAAAACCTCCATGAAAGGGAAAAAAGTGGGTAAGTTGAACTTTATCATAAGCAGTTTTTGCTCTGTGAAAAATGATATTTGGCAAAACTAATACAATTATGTAAAATTTAAAAATAAAATAAAATAAAAAAAAAATGCTGTTAAGATACCTTACAGAAAAGGAACAAGCTGAAAGAAAAATTTGCAAGATATATTTGATAAAGGACTTGTATACAGAATACACAGACTTCTTAGAAACTCAATAAGAAAATGACCCAATTATAAAGTGGATAAGAGTTTAACTTGGGCCTCGCACGAGTGGCACCAGGGAGGGGGTCTTCTGTTTTGGGAAGACCCCCTGGAGGAGGGCATGGCAACCCACTCCCGGATTCTTGCCTGGAGAATCCCATGGACAGAGGAGCCTGGCGGGCTATATATATAGTTCATGGGGTTGCAAAGAGTTGGACAAGACTGAGCAATTAAGCACAAGAGTTTAACAGACACCTCCTCACCAAAAAAGATATACAGGTGACAAATAAGCATCTGAAAAGATGTTGAACATCATTTGTCATTAGGGAGCTATAGGTTAAAATAATGAGATATAATTAGATACTATTAGAATGGCTAAAAACCAACCAACCAAACAAAAAAACCTCAACAGTACTGACTGCCGATGAGGATGAGGGATATTTAGTCACTGCTGATGAAAATGCAAAGCAGAACAACTATTCTGGAAGAAAGTGTGCTAATTTCTTACTTATAAAGCTAAACAGGAGCTTACCACATGAACGAGTGACTGCATTCCTAGGTATTTATACTCAACAGATTGGAAAACTTATGTCCACACAAAAACCCGCACATGGATGTTTACAGCAGCTTTATTTACCTACTGCCGAAAGCTGGAAGCAACCAAGATGCCCTTTTATAAATAAACTAGGGAACATCCATACAGTGGAGTATTATGCAGTCATGTAAATATTGACCTTTCAAGTCACAAAAAGACATGAAGGAATATTAAAGGTACACTGCTAAGTGAAAAAAAATTTTTTTGAAAAGGCTACATGCTGTATGACTCCAATGAGGTGACATTCTGGACATTTTGTAAAAGGAATAACCATAGGGACACACATGAAATGTATACAAATTAACAGCAACAAAATATTTAAGAGACTGGAGGATCCCAGGACAGAGTGCAAGTGGTAAGGAGACTCTAACCATATTACAAATGTATGCACAACTCCACTGAAGTGTGGGGGAGGAAAAACAGTGACCCAAGCAACTTTGGGAAAAAGTGGAGTCTATAAGACTAAGGCAAAAGGAACTGCCCTGTACACTGTACTCTGGTTGACAAGGCTGTTTCCCAGGGAAGTACAGGATAAACATCCCAATACTGCGATACAGTATACTGGGCTCAAATAACTAAGGAGATGGATGGCAGAAGACGGGAGCCAGTTTCTCACTGATGGAAGAGGAGCGTACAGATAAGCAAGGGGAGGCGGCTAGAATGATCCAGGTAATAATGGATTAGAAATCTATGTAGATTTGAGTATGAACTAATGTTTCGAAGACGTGCGTGGGTTCGATCTCTGGGTTGGGAAGATCCCCTGGAGAAGGGAAAGGCTACCGACTCCAGTATTCTGGCCTGGAGAATTCCATGGACTACAGTGCATGGTGTTGCAAAGAGTCAGACACGACTGAGTGACTTTCACTCTACCTTAATATTGGTAGAGGTCAAAAAAAAAAGAAAAAAGAAAAAAAAACATAAAAAAAAAATATTGGTAGAGGTCAATGCCAACCTCAACAGTGTTAAATCATAATGATAGTATGGACCCTTGACATGACTTCATGAAAATGGCAGTTTACCTCTGTGGTTTTCCTCCTGTAACTCCATAGCTCCAGTCTATGACGAGAAAAGCATCATATCAATTCTAATATAATGACATTCTACAAAATTTCTGACAAGTACTCTAGAAAACTGCAAAGGTCATCTTAGACAAGGAAAATCTTGAGAAAATGTCAAAGCTAAGAGAAATCTAAGGAGATGTAATGACCAAATCTAATACGGTACCCTAAATTGGTTCCTAAAACAGAAGGACATTAGATTAAACCTAAGGCAATCTGAATAAAATGTGAACTTTAGTTAATTAAGTAAGATATCGACACTGGTTCATTGAATTAACAAGTGTATCAGTAATTCAAGAGGTCAATTATAGGGCAAAATAGATGTGGGTACAATAGATGTGGGCTCTCTGTATTAACTCAATTATTATTATTGTGGTTTTTTTTTTTTTGGTAAATCTAAAACTGTTCTAAAAAATAAAGTCTACTTAAAATGAACTAATATGAGCCACCATATTAACAGCCTAATGAAGAAAAATACATAATGATTAATATTAATCATGGTAGGAAAAAAATGTAAGACGTTTCAACATGCATTCATGATGGCAGCTCCCAGCCACCCTGGGACAACGCGATAAAGGTGATGACAAAAGCCCGGAGTTCCTACCGTGCTCGCCTGTGAGAAGATGAATGGTCCCCTCAAGATTGAGAAGCAGCAGGACGTCCGCTCCTGCTCAACACCACAGTGGGAGCTTTAGCCGTTACAACAGGACAAGAACATAAATACATTTTGGAAGGAAATAAAACTGTCCCCATTTATAGGCAATGTGATTTGTTCATGGGAAAACACTTAAGAATCTATCAAAACAAACAAACATGCCAACAACAAAACCAGCTTTGAACTAACAGGCGGATATAGCAGAGTCAGCAGGCACAAGGCAGCACACAGGAGGCAGTCACAGTTCTGTTACTGGTAACAGCTGCAACCAAACTGAAATACTTAGATGTAACTAACTGCATACAAGATCTTTCTGCTGAAAGCTACAAAATGCTGATATATTGATAATATTATAAAAGAAAACCTAAATAATTTGAGAGACATACCATGTTCATGGATAGGAAGTCTCAATATTACAAAGCTTTCAATTCTCCAAAAACTGAACCACTGATTTATTTCCATTCCAGTCAAAATCCCAGGGGTATTTTTTGAAGATACAGACAAGATGATTCTAAAACTTACGTGGAAAGGCAAAGGAACTTGAACAGTCAAAACATTTGAAAAAGGCAAAAGGAAAAAAAGGCTGAGAAATCACACCAGCAGGTTTTAAGACATACTATTATGCTGTTATAGATGAAGATAATGTGAAATTTATAAAGGGATAAACACAGAGACTTTCAAAGGAGACTAACATACAATGTCCAAATGGTTTATGACAAAGTTGCAAAAGCATTTCAATGGAAAAAGGGTATTACTTTCAAAAAGTGTTGATGGAAAACTTGATATCTAGATGCAAAACACTGAACTCTGACCTAAATCTCATACCGTTAAAAAATTAATTTAAAATAAATCATTTATTTAAATAAAACTTTCAACTAAAAAAGAAAATTTTAGAGTAGAGGAGAAAACGTTTGTGACCCAAAGTTAGGCAAACAGTTCTCAGATGTTTCATCAAAACCACAATCCATAAATTAAAAAGTAAACTGGACTTCATCAAATGAAAACAAAACAAAACAAAACTGGTCTGTAAAAGTCAGTGTTAAGAGATACAAGACAGGTTGGAGCCTGGGAGAAAATATTTGGAAATATATCCAATAAAGGACTTATATTCAGAATATATACAAAAATATTTAAATTCAACAGTAAGAAAACAAACAACCTAATTTAAAAAGATGGGCAAAAGACTTGAATTGACAGTTCATCAAAGGAGGACATAGTTTGGTAAATAAGCACATGAAAAGATGTTCAACATAACTGTTAGAGAAATGCAAATTAAAATCAGGATGAGATAGCATTCCACACCTATTAGAATGGCTATAAAAACACATGAAGATAACACCTATAGTGTGGAATACAGCAATTAAGAGGAATAAACTACAGATACATACAACAATTTGGATGAATCTCAGAGGTATTAAACTATTCACAGAAACCAGGCTCAAAAGATAAATGCCGTCTGAGCCCACTTGTGTGACGTTCTCAGTGCCGCGAGCCTTGGTGACAGCACAGAGCGGAGCCTGCCGGGCGTCGGGGGGCCGCCGTGGCGGCAAACGGGCAGCAGCGGGGCGTTGGGCGAGGGGACTCGCATGTCCTGCTTCTGATGGTAGCTACAGAAAACTACACATGTATTAAAATCCACAGCACTGCAAACCACAAAATTCAGTTTTACCACATTTCTGAAAAGACAAGATCGAAGGAAACACATTTTCTACATGCCTTTTCTTTTACCAAAGAAGAGTTTTCTCCTCAAAGGTCAAGATATCTACTTAAAGTGGAGTCTAGGTCACATTATCTGCCACGTCTTTCTCCTCTACAAGTTCACCCTCAACATTAATAATACAGTCATCACGGTGGGCCCTCCACTCAACACAGCTCAGAGCAAGGGCCTGCCTGAGGGGTCCGCACCTCAGCAGAGAGCTCTGGGGCTGACCCAGAGGAGGCATCCAGTGAGGGTCTACGGGATGAATGGAGGAGTGGGTCTGGTCTCCCCTGAGTCCGCCTGAGGGTGGCTAGTGCTGGGGGGGAAACAAGCAGCACCGTTTACCCCGAGAGCAACCTCAAGCTGCCAAGCCCGACTAGGGTGACAGAGCAGCTGCCAGAGGCGGGCACAGCCCCCGGCCGAGAGCGAGCAGCTGGACTCGGGCATGGGTGAGGATGAGAACAGCCAGGCAGAGGGGCACTGTGGCCCCACCAGCTCTCAGACACGCTCAGGAGGAACAGCTGCTGCTGCGGCAGCCTTCGCCCCAGCCTTCCCACAGGGAAACAGTCAGCGCCCAGCACAGCGAGGGCACGAGGGGGCCTGGCACCACTCCCTGCAGGCAGAGCGTCAGCAGCCCAGCCGAGGGCCTCTGGAGGGGCCAGAGCAGGTCACCCTGCTGCAACTGGGCTCGGCCAGGGCCGCACACGCCTAGGGGCCTCTGTATCTACAAACACGAAGGAGTCCCCTGACGCTGGCCCTCCAGAGCACCAGCCTCACCTCTATCAGCCACAGCTGCTTCTGACATCAGCACTGGATAACTTGTAAATACTCTCTTCTTTCCATGTGCTGTAATACATGTATATTTCATTTCAAATGAAATATAACACTGCTTAAGGGAAAATAACTGCATTTATTTCCGTTATTTTCAGTAGTCATGTATGGGTTGAGAGTTGGGACTATAAAGAAAGCTGAGCACAGAAGAATTGATGCTTTTGAACTGTGGTGTTGGAGAAGACTCTTGAGAGTCCCTTGGACTGCAAGGGGATACAACCAGTCCATCCTAAAGGAGATCAGTCCTGAATATTCATTAGAAGGACTGATGCTGAAGCTGCAACTCCAATATTTTGGCCACCTGATGCAAAGAGCTGACTCATTTGAAAGACCTTGATGCTGGGAAAGATTGAGGGCAGGAGAAGGGGACGACAGAGGATGAGATGGTTGGATGGCATCACCGACTCGATGGACACTGGTTTGGGTGGACTCCGGCAGTTGGTGATGGACAGGGAGGCCTGGCATGCTGTGGTTCATGGGGTTGCAAAGAGTCGGACACGACTGAGCGACTGGACTGAACTGAACTGATTCAGTTATGTCAGCTATGACCTCTACAACACTATGAGCAGCAGAGAAAAAACAAAGAATAAGAAAGCTTATAGGTCATCTCAAAGGTTCAGGAATCAACATGGTATTTTCATTTCAGCACACGCCTAACCAAGTCAGACTACATGAACTAAATACACCTACTTGAGAGTGTCAGCCTGGTGCACGGGGGTAGGGGGCGTGTGAGTGTCCTGCTGGAGGACGGCACACACCGTGAAGCCTGTGAGTCTGCTGTGGAATTGGGAGTGGGGTCTGGAGGGACACAGTGCCAGGGACAAAGATACACCTCTGCCAACCAGTATCTCTGGGCTGGACTGGTCAGGACGGGGAGACACTCCATCTGGAAAACCCAAGGGATGTTCCCGGCTTGTGAAGAGGGCTGCCTTGTGGTGGCCGTGGGGGACAGCCCAAAGCCAGCCTTTCTAACATATGACAAAAACAAGCTGCAGAAAACTGTTGCGTTGGATGGTGGGCAGCAACACGAGCAGGGAGATGGGAGGGAAATGCTGGAGCACAGCTGCTGAGGGTCTGGTCTTGAAGAGTGGGCATATGTTTCCTGGAAGGAGTGGGGGTGCTTCAGATAGAAGTGACCCCCAATGGGAAACTGGGACAGGCAGTTGATGTGCTCTCCTTGCCCTTCACTTACTCCTCTTGCAAGCACCTGACCTGGGGCTCCCTTTTCCAGGTGAGGGAATGTGGCACTGGCCTCTGGGTTCCCAGTGGGGACTCTGTGGTCCCAAGCACTGCTGAGAGCCCAGATTACAGGTGTGGAGGGAGATTCTGTCCTGTGGGTGAGCCTGGAGTAACTGTCCAGCTAAGGGCGGGCCTACTGAAACCATGCGCAACGGCAGTCAGAGCCTGTGGTCTGCTGGTACTCAAGGGAAAAGGAGCCTGGCTCACCTGGAGAGAGCACAGCACCTCTGCCACACCAGGAACACTGAAAAAAAAAATAATAATCAGGAACACAACACAAATTTTATGACTCCTTAGAGAGACAACGGGGGCATCCCAGGTGGCACAAGTGGTAAAGAACCTCCTGCCAATGCAGGAGACATAAGAGACAAGGGTTCAGTCCCTGAGTTGGGAAGATCCCCTGGAGGAGGGCATGGCAACCCACTCCAGTACCCTTGCCTGGAGAATCCCATGGACAGAGGAGCCTGGCGGGTACAGTCCACGGGGTCGCAAAGAGTTGGACAAGACTGAAGCGACTGAGCACGCATGCATAGAGTCAATGGGCAACTTTTGGGAACAATAAACAGTTTTTACTTTTAGAACAGTGGTCCTCACAGTCCAGTCTGGGGAGCTTCGGGGTCCCAGAGACCCAGTTAGGGGAACTGTGAGGTGAACACTATTTTCATAGTAACACTGAGGTGCTATTTGCCTTTTAAATTTTCATTCTCCCACAAGTACATAGAAGTTTCCCATAAGCGACATGATGTGTGATAAACAGATTAAATGCAGGAGCAGCTATGAGAACCCACCTGTCTTCCATTAAGGCAAGATTAAAGCGACTGGCAGAAGTGCAGAGCAGTGCCGCTCTTCTGTGTGTTTTGGTCTTGGAAAATAGAGTTATTTTCACATGAATATATTATTTTTGATAATATACAGTGAATTTATTATTATTACTTTGGAATAAATTAACACACTAAAAAACTCTCAGGTTTAATTTTCAACATGGTCAATGTACATAAATAAAATGCTGATAATCCAAAGCTCTCTGGGGTCCTCAGGAGTTCCGAGGAGGACAGAGGGGTCCAGAGGACAGACGACCTCCATAAAGGGTTAGGGCGGCCCCTCCCTGTCCACGCCTGGCCAGAGGAGCAGGGCTTGCTGGCCTGGAGCGCACCAGAACACAGTCTCCGAGCTCATCTCGCAGGCGGATTGGACTGTATCAGCCCTCAGAAACGAGCCTCGGCCTCACCCGCTGCGGGGAGACGGCGCTCTCACCTGGCGAGGCCGGCGCAGGTGACGTGGGCTCAACAGCCTCGCGGCTGCACCTGGCCGTATTGTATTTGTATTCACCTTCCCAATAATTAGAGCTCCCGAAACTTATTTAACAAAAGAATTATGCCTAAGACTTAAAGCTCAAACTTAAGGAAGCCTACAGAGAAATGATTAAACTGTGAATGTCCTGGTATGAATGTGAATAATTATACATTAACACCCTTTACCATTCAAGTAATTGTCATTCAGCTCAAACCTGGATAACTGACTTTTGAACAGGTGTTAGCAGTTTCTGAACACTATACGAAATACATAGAAAGGCTGTTAAAAAAAAAAAAAGGGAAGAAGGGAGAGGGAGGGAAGGGGTTGACATGTTGCTGAGGGTCCCTGTGAAAAAGGCATGGCATCAAGCCTGAGCCTCTGGTCCTACTTGCCTTCGACCCGCAGCCGCGAGCGCCTCCCCTGCCAGCGTGTGCCTCTCCGCACGCCCACCTCAGGCCCTTCCTTCTCACGTCCCCTCAGAAATACTCCAGACTTCCTCAGTTGGTCGCCTGAACCAGCCTGGCCCACGGGAGCAAGGGCTCCCCCGGGCACAACCTTGTCATCTGAACGACAGAGAGCTGGGTGATCAGATTTAAGACGACACAGCGCTTTCCAACGCGGTGTCCCTGTGCGCCCACGGTGGCGATGAGAGGCCTCCCTCGAACCTCGCCTTCTTTTCGTGGTTTCAGTCCAGCTGCATTAAAGGGACCAGTTGCTAGTGAATTTCAGATCCCCACCATTTGAGGCTACACGCCCCACCGGTCTGTAAAACCACGTCAGCGTAGGTACACTGTATCCCACCCCTCTCCAACCCAGCTCCACAACAACCGTGCATTCCTTCAGAAGCTTTCGAAGCCTCCTGCTAGCCCTCCATAGCATCCAGCTGCATCAACAGATACCTTGCAGCTCCTGCAAGTCTAAAAGGGAGCATCTTCCTGAACCGGGGCACAGCCCCACCACCCTGGGCCCAGCGTGAGAGGCTCCAGTTGGTGTCACGTGACTGGGAACATCAGCAAATCTAAAGCAGGGGTGTGGGGCGGTGAGTCTGAAAGATCCCCACCCATGTGGCTTCTTGAGCTTGTCTAAAACAGCCCTGAGGTCTGTTAAATAATTTTAGCTAACTTTTGATGACCAACCCAACAGAAAGAAGCTAAGCCCTTAATTTCTTAATGAATTATTCTTTACCGTGGGACAGGGATTACGCCATGGAGAAGGCACATCATTACTGACAGAGCTGTCAGAAGGACAGGCAAAAGGAAAACTGGCAAGCTTTAATTTCTCTGCAGAGAAATGAGGGGCTCTTTGGGGATTAATCTCAGTATCAACATTGAGCCTTTGCCGCAGGGCAGCTGAAGAATTCAAAAGAAGTTGTGACTGAATTCTGAGTGATGGAATCCAGCTCCAATTGTGCAGCTGACTTTGGTTTCTCACCTATTCAAATGAGGACGAGGCCGCGCAGGTGTGGGTGGAGGGGGTACTGTGCGCCCTCGACGGGTGGGCGGCAGGGAGGGTGGGAGAAGGGCCTCCCAGGGCACCCCTCCGTGAACATGCAGGAAGTTCCCCTGGGGGGCAGAGAGGCAGAGGACTTCACCACTGCTGCCCAGCCAGGGGGTCCTGGTCCCTTCCTCTCCTTTCGGGGACCAGGGCTGAGAGCCAAGAGGGGCTGCTATGGGCAGGCGGCAAGCCCATAAGGTCACGCTACAGTCCTCTAGCACTTTATACTTCCCTGAAAGGGCAGTCCTTGCCCCTTTACAAAGGCCTGAGGACATGGTCCCCCTGTTCCGAGCAGGTGAGAGACCAAAGCAGGATAAGCCCACCTCTGCCTCCCAACCATGGGCTTTTCTGCAAAGTCTGAGGCCTCAGGTCCTCCCCACGTGACCTCTCCAAAGGGCTGCCTGAGTGTCTTCATGCCACAGCAGGTGGCTTCCCTCAGAAGAAGTGACCCAAGAGGGCCCTTCCCAGCCTTGGGAGCCTCACCATCACTCCTGCCGTATCCTGTGGGCCCCTCGGGGCTAGCCTGGCTCAGCCGGGGCAAGAACAAGAGCATGGGCACCAGAGGCAAGGGCCACCAAGGGACATGCTGCAGAGCCATCCCATGTCTGTGTTCCAGAGAGGAACACAGAATTGCAGAATTCAGCAGGGAGCCCTGGGCGGATCAAAAGCCATGCCTGCAGTATGACTTTGTTAACTGACTATGGTAACAAGGTAGCATATCACAACAATTCTAAAGTCAGCCACGATCTCCCAAATTCTCAAAGTGAACATCAGTTATCTCAGGCTGGGAAACTGGACTCTAAACACAGAAACAAAATCTACAGTCATAGAAAGCACCTCACTACATATTCTCCCAAGTCCCACGATCCCCTTAAACATGACTTTGCTCCCCTTCAAATTTAGCATCTGAATTCTGAGTCTTTTCATTTATGAAGCAGGGGTGAGGCAAGGAGAGTTTTTCACTAGCACCAGCAGAGACAAAATTAAAAACGTTTGACCTTGAATTTGCAATATCAGGTGTGCACCTTACCACTTAAAACTTTAAAAAGTGGTTGAGTCCCGTACACTATCAGGGGCTCAAATTCTTCCAGATGTTTCCGTGAAAAAATGCTGATAACTCAGACTCTGTAGAGTGGTCAACAAATGATGGCCAACTTCAAACCGGGTCCTGTTCCACAGCAGCAGGCAGCGACCAGAGTCCCCTGCCCCTGGCTGTCCATGGCCACACACCAAGACTACCCCGCAGACAAAGGGCTCCCTGGCGCTGGAGAAGCTCTCTCTACAAAGGCTGCCCACCCTGCTGGGCCAACACCACACTCAGGAGAAGGCGGAGAAATCAACAGCGGCTTTCAGGTCTAGGAACACTGCTTGTTTGACACTCAGACTCACGAGCCTCCAACATCAGCGGCAGACTGGGGAAATATTAATTGATTAAATGAAGTCCTCTGTAATTAGATCACTTGCCTCAGTCATTCAACCCATGGCTACTGACACAGAATATACATGTATCAAGTATTCTCTTTTACTCCAAGACTTTCCAATTCATTTAATCAGTGATGTATTTTACTTTTGATAAAGTCTATTTCATTGTTATTTTCTATCATGAATTTGTATTTCAGGATTGTGTGAATATTTTTTTAGTAACATGAAGATATTCTCCATGTTTTCTTCTAAATAAAAGCTTTAGAGTTTCCGTTTTATGTTACGTACATGATACATCTCAAATTAATTTTCATGTACAGTGTGAACTAGGGGTCAAGGCAACTTTGCATGAATGTGTGTGTGTGTGTGTGTGTGTGTGTGTGTGAGAGAGAGAGGCCCAGTTGTTCAAGCACTATTTGTTGAAAGGATTTACTGTCCCTATCCATCTGTTTGGAGTCTTTCTCAAGGATGCAATGGCTGTACAAGTGTGGATCTCGAGTATGTTCTGTTGCTCTAAGTACTGAGGCTTAAGCCAGTGCCGCGGCGTCTTGACTACAGATGATCTGTCTTTAAGTCTTGAAATCAGGTAATGTAAGTCCTACAATTTTATTCTTTTTCACGGCTGCTTTAGATATTCCAGCCTCTTTGCATTTTCATATAAATTTAGAATCAGCTGGGAACTTAAAGGACTCATGGGACTGAACTCAGAGAACAGTTCACAGAGAACTAACCTCTTGGCAATACTGGCTTCTCCAATGACCAAGGCCTGTGCGCTGACTTTGCGGTTGTTGTTCAGTCACTAAGTCGTGTTCGACTCTTTGCAACCCCATGGACTGTGTTCCGCCAGGCTCCTCTGTTCTCCACTACTCCTGGAGTTTGCTCAAATTTGCTCTAATTCCTGTCCACTGAGTCAGTTTCCTTAGGTCCTCTTTAATTTCTCTCAATCATGCGTTATATTGTCCAGTGGAGAGGTCTGCATTCTTTTTACTAAAGCTAATCTTAAATATACTTTGGATACTACTTGAAAACTCAGTGTTTTAAATTTAATTCTTAATTTTATTACATAAAAATCAATTAATTGTTATATATTAAAACTATATCCTCAACCTTGTTAGATTTACTTGTTAATTTTAACAGATATTCAAAATTCTATGAGATATTCTATGTACATGACTGCTGTTGTTTAGTCGATAAATTGTGTTTTGGGACCTTATGGACTGTAGCCCACCAGGCTCCTCTGTCCATTGAATTTCCTAGGCAAGAAGACTGAAGTGGATTGCCATTTCCTTCTCCAGGGTATCTTCCTGACCCAGGAACTGAACCCACGTCTCCTGGATTGGCAGGCAGATTCTTAACTACTGAGCCACCAAGGAAGCCCACATAAATGATTATATAAACTGAAAACAGACAGTGTACTTATTTCTAACATGTATGCTTTTGTTTTTCTTACATTTTTGCACAGAACTCTGTCCTTTGAAATTATGTTTATTGTAGAAAATATATAATGAGTCTGTTTTTTTTAATCCAGCCTGTTTATCTATGCCTTTTTATTTGAACCTTAACACCATTTCCATTTAAAGTACCTGATCACTCTGTCTGGACTGGAGTCTATCTAGTACCAACTTGCTATTGGTCCCAGCTGTTTTCTGTTGTCCTTTCCCTGTTTTTTCTGCCTTATTTTAGATTACTTTAAAAATTAGCTATTTTACCTTCTATACTGACCTATGAACTACTCATTTTGGTTTTATTTTTTAGTAGCATTGTAGGATTTATAATATGCTTCTTTAATTTATCAAACCCTTCTTTCAATTAATACGATACTTGCTCATTATAATCTAAGAACTGATAGCAGAACATTTCCATTTCCCCATCCAACCTTTTGTTATTTACTTCTATATTATAAAACACCAAATTTATTATTTATATGCTGAACAGTTGATCATTTTTTACTGAAAATCAATAAACAGGAACTTCCTCCCCCTTAACTCTCACATGTACTTCCGTTTCCAGTGGTGTCGACTCTCTTTGGAATTGTTCCGCCTCGGTTCCCAGTGGCCCCACGCCAATCTCGTGTGGTTCCCCCAACACAGAACGGCACTCCTCACATACAACAGCATTCTGCAACCAACTCTTGCGGGAATTCTGTGTAGCTCCCTTTCTCCAGGACTCTGCCCACACCTCCGGCCACCTGGCACATGCACTAAAGCACTTGTAGCACCGTTAGTTTAAAAGGCAAAGAACGAGGAGAACCCCAATGCCTGGTGACAGAGGACAGGAAAAAATTACAGCATGCCCAGAAGATGGGGTTCTCTATATTCGTCATAATTAGCAAACTATCTCTGTAGGATTTAAAACAGATGAGTTTCACAGAAACGCTGAATGAAAGAACCAAGTCACAGTACTATTTCATCCATATAAAAAGTGCAAACCATGGAGCTGGGCTGGGGGAAGGCCGACGTGGCTGGGAGGACACACGGGACTGAGCGGTGCTGGCCGTGCTCCACCCTCAACCCGGGTGTGCACAGAGGCGTCTTCCCTCTTTTGTTTATGCCTTACAAATCCTTAATGAATACGCTTTTGTCCGATGTGGCTATTTCAGAAAAAAAAAAAAGAAAATACCAACCTGTCAATAACGCACTCAACAGTTATTCTTAATGAAACTCTTCAAACAGCTCCTTTCCCTCATATGATAAAAAATGATTCAAAAGGAATTTATTTACATAATTTTCTTGCTTTCCCCCCGAAATTTAACTGTTAAAACAAGAGAGGGAAGATGACAATATTTCCAAGCATCTGGATTCTGAGCTCGTGGAGCCCTGACCATGTGTTTCAAAGGAGCCATTACCACTCCCACCCCAGCCCCTCCTCCCCATGGCCTGGGTAATATTTTTTCATAGCAATTATATCACTCCCTGATGGTCTAGGGATATGTATGAGTGTATATATACTAGTACATACTTATAAACACATACATGCTGCTGCTGCTAAGTCGCTTCAGTCGTGTCCGACTCTGTGAGACCCGAGAGACGGCAGCCCACCAGGCTCCCCCGTCCCTGGGATTCTCCAGGCAAGAACACTGGAGTGGGTTGCCACTTCCTTCTCCAAAGCATGAAAGTGAAAAGTGAAAGTGAAGTTGCTCAGTTGTGTCCGACTCCCAGCAACCCTATGGACTGAAGCTTACCAGGCTCCTCCAACTTCCTACTAAAATACAAGCTCATAAGGCCCAGAATTTCGTTTAGTTTTTAAGTTCCAAGAGCCAAAAAGAGGGCTTTGCTTACAGCTCAATAAATAATTGCTGAATGACTGACCAATTGAACTCCCTTCTCCATGGTCTGGCCTAGGGCTCTGCCAGAGACCGGCACCTGTGTCCCCACTGACCAGTGGAGGATGGGCTGACAGGGAGGCCTGGAGTCCTCCCCTTGCAACTCACCTTCACTTTGAAGAGGGCGACAACTATCTAAGTCTGGGGAAGGCATTCAATAAATACGTTAAACTGAATGACATCTGACCCTGAAGCATGTAGAAAGGAACCACTGTCAAGAATCACTCAAGGGCCATGTCCAGGCAGCGGGAAGTGGTCCTCCTGAGGCTTCCCATGCTTCCTTCCACACGCTCTTGGGGAGAAAAGGGCCGCAGCACGCTCAGTCCAGGGTGGTGGGCCGAGCAGCCACCAGAGAACCTGCCACATGAGCTGGGAAGAGACTATGGCGGGGCCAGGTGGGGGTGTCGCGGGCCTGGCTCCACCCACAGAGCCACGTGGTGCTGGGCCGCGCTCACTCGACCTGCACGCTGGCCTGCTCGGGAATGGGACCCTGGCTGCTGCTTCCGTCTGGAGCCAAGCTCTGCTCTTGAGCAAGTGCTGGGTGCCGGCAGCCGTGGTCGTCCAGGGGAGCAGGGCTCCTGGATTCGAAATGCACTGCTGCACCTGGGTCAGAGCCCAGCGCTCCCCCAGCACGTGCAGCAGATGGAGCAGAAGAGCCTGGTCACGGAGACCACGCACATGCTGGGAAGGACCCGACATCTGCGCCCGAGAAGCAAGGTATCATCTCAGAGGCCCAACCATGGGCAGCTGCCCCGCCCTCAGGGTGGGGCGCCCTCGGGGGCTCTGTGGGGCGGTCAGAGGGTGGTGGGATACTCTTCCCAACTCTCCAGGGGTATCCCTCTGGCTCTCCTTGGCTCCAGGCCTGCCGACCACCATCCTCCACACTGACAACACAGCTTCTATTAATGCTACTGGGACCATGGATAACATTTAAATGCTTTAGCTTCAACCCAAATACACCAGACCTCTAATGAAACCTTAAACACAAGTCCTGTATTCTAGAAAAGGAAACACATCAGGTGAAGAGTTGGGGCCCCTGGCCAGGTGCGAACACCAAGAGACCTTGGGAGCTGTGTGCAGGTCCAAGACGCAGGCTATGACGAACATCAAAAGGTGTTAATGGTTTCAATATTTATCTGCTGCAGGGAAGCACTCTAAAAAGGAGACAGAAAAAAAAAATTCTGCTAATGGCTGTGTCTTTGCCATTAAAATGAAAAGCTTAATGCATCTTATAATCAGAGGACAATTTGCAAATCATTAAGAGAAATGTAAAATTCCATTAAAATACAAATCAAGAGACTCTCCCTGGACTAATAATCTTTTTGATATTATTTTGCATTTCACTATTTCTGTTCCAATACCCAGGCCCCACAAATGATCGGTTCCTGAACATGCTCTTTACCACAGCCTACTTCTTTAACGAGAAACCGAGAGAAGGGCAATCTGCTATTCAGAGCAGGTGCTAATGAAGAATTCCATATATTCTGAAATTTAATTAAAACCCCAAAGATTTCAAATTGGATGCAATTTGAAATGCCTGGGGCAGAAATACATGCACTTGCGTGGCGAGGGCGCCACACTGGAAGTTGATACCGTAATTGGTCTTGATGTATTTTTGTGTTGCCGGGCTGAAGCACAGAACTCATAACCATATAAAAATTCTCTGTAGATTACCTGCTCATTGAAAATGCCATCACTCAGGTAGTTCTCTACTAAATTACCATGCTACTAAAATGCACAAAGTGATTCGGAGAGTAGAGTGGCACAGCTGGCCGACGCTGCCAATGAGTTATGCATGCGTCAACGCGGCCTTTTTTCTTAGTAAAATATGCTCAGTTGAATATTAAAATATAATTGGCATTCAACCTAAGTAGCTTAAACCATTTTGTTATCTTCTTTTAAACCGATTTGGCTCCTCCACAGTTATTTTCAAGGATGCGATTCACAAACTAATGATACCATCATATTCTGCGAGATTTGTGCTGTTTTACATTTGTCATAAATAGGTGCAGTTTCTACAGCCTGCTAGGGATGGTCTTTAATATTAGCTGCTCTTGAACATCAAAGGCCCAATTCTTGAGGAAAAAAGGGGGGGACATGCCATTTATGTTGGTTCTTGCATATTTTATTCTACAAAGAGGAAGAGATGCGGACGCACTGAGAAAAGCACACGTCCTGGCCGAGTGGCGAGCCCTGGGTCTCCCTCCTTCCCTCCCTGGCTCGGAGGACTGGCTCAAAGGGCGGGCCGCTGCTGGACCTCGTGGCCCTGCGCAGGGCGGCTGTGTTTTTAGGAAGAGCAGACAGTGTCCCCTGCCCCTACGTCCGGGGCGGTCCTTCACACAATGTGCCTGCGCACGGTGAACACGGCGCAAGGGAGAGGGAGGAGGGGCTGCCGCCACAGAGAGCCTGCACAGCGTGACGCTGGCCGAGGGCAGGGCTCAGCAGGGCTGCACAGGGTGATGCTGGCTGAGGGCAGGGCTCAGCAGGGCTGCTGCTTCTCGCCACTTCTCAGAGGGCAGGAAATATCGGAATATAGCTCGGGACATGCAGACGAGCTAAACACACTTCTTCCGCTATGCTTCATTCTTCAGTTTCGGAAGCACTTTGTTACATGGCCTTAAAACTTCACACAATGCCCTGGCAACTGAGCCTCCAGAAGGTCTGTCCTGCCTGGAGAGTCCCACCCCTGAAGGTCGTGAAAGCCACGTCTGAGAGAGAGACGGTTCTTTTCCAGGAGATACCTTACTTTTCCATTCGGACACTGGAAACATGACCTTCAAAATGGGACCTGTACGCTCATAAATCCTATACTCTGAGTCATCTCGGTTGGTTGGACAGCATCACTGCCTCAATGGACATGAATCTGAGCAAGCTCCGGGAGCTGGTGATGGACAGGGAGGCCTGGCCTGCTGCAATCCATGGGGTCGCAAGGAGGGGGACACGACTGAGTGACTGAAACGACCTGAGTCATCTTGAACATAAGGGTTGCAAGTAAACCTGAGGGAGAGAGCGTTTAAATTAAGTAACAGTTTTTACACTTTTGGATCCTGCAAATAGCTAGACGGCATTGCAGCCCCTAGTTTTGTATCAATACTCGTACATTTAACGTTGGTAGCTTACAGTCTAGTTTTAGATGGTGCTCTCCTAAAACACCATTTTCTCTGTAAACCCAGGGATTAGACATGATTCTATTTATTATTGCTAGCGTGATATCAAAATACGTTAATGTTGCCTGTAAATGTGACCAGACAACATCTATGACAACAAAACACCAAACATTCTCTTGGAAGGACGCGTAAGGAAAAGTCAGTCTGTCATGTTAAAATATAGGCTTGTTAGACGATTATTTTTTAAAGTTCATTTCAAATGAAAATTATTGAAGAAAGTGACAATGTAACTCACTTCTCCCAGCAGAAAGAAACTTGGTTCTCCATTCCTTTTTTCGACGTGAAACACACCCAAGTCCAACACAGGCCCTTCCAGGTGATGTCTTTCTAAACGTGTGAATGTAAGTAGGGTGACTCATTTTTAATCGGAACCTTCACTGGTAGGACGTTTAATTACTATGCCAGAGATAAGTCATACTTCAATGTTAATATTTTCTCATAAAAGCAATACTTGTAATAAGTTCAATTTTAAGTACTATTTATTTGTAATAGAGACCTCATTGTATCCTACAAGGTTTGAAAGAAGCTGACTTTCAAACCAACTTTCTGGTTATCTTTGAGCTTGGTTCAATTATACTGTGTGACCCTGAAGCCTTGAGTGAAGGCATTCTCAAGTATTCATTTTTTTTTTTGGCCTGATTTATGGAAACCTTAGGGAACGTGGATCTGACCACCTCTTAGATTTAGGAGGAAACTTCCCCTGAGCTAGGCCTCTCAGGAGCCCCTGGTAATTACTGCTTCGTCAGAGGGCTCTTTGTGCAGGGACCCCAGGCGCTCATGAGGAGCCCAGCAGGCTGCGGGGGTACCCGAGCCAGCACAGGAGAGGGTGAGCACTGCACCCCGCTTTCTCCCCGGGGCAAGTGAGCACGGACACCTCACAGCAGTCACAGCCTCTCAGGTCAGCATCCAGAACCTGAAGATCCTCTCGCCCCTTTCTCGGCCATGCCCACTGCTCAGAGAGCTCCACAAGAAGCTAAAGCTTCGGTTTTCTGCCTGCTTCAGAGGAAAAACACATTTTTGGCCAAAGTATCTAGACACCTCCCGAAGGCTCTGGTTGCCTCTGCTAGGGCTCTACCCCAGGGTATCCTGGCGAGGCTCCTGGGGGCATCATCTGGTTGTCTGTCCATACCTGCAAACAGATGTTCTGATGGGTAGCCTGTCTTGCCTAGTTTTTTCTATCAAATGTTAAGGCTATGTGGGCCCCTCTGCCTTGTCACCTGGCTGTGAGCAAAGCTCTGAAAGCAGGGAGAGGCATGCAAAGCCTAGAACTTACTGAAGCTGTGGATTCAGTTCAGTCGCTCAGTCATGTCTGACTCTTTGCGACCCCATGGACTGCAGCATGCCAGGCTTCGTGTTGTTGATTACAACAGCAAAAACGCTTAAGTAGGCACAGTTATGTCTCAAACAAAACCATTATTAAATTAGAAATATTAACCTTAGTATAGGGTGAAACACACAGTAAAAGCACTTAGAGTTAGATCCATTTAAATAAATTCTTTAAAAGCAGTAATTCTCAAAATACGGCATGTGTAATTTGCCTCTTATAAGATTTTAATGTGGTTGGGGAAGGGGTGAGAAGTATCGATACTGCAGACACAGTATCGTTAACAGGCTTTCTAGAGCATTCTGATACATACACCCTCAGGAAAAGGGAGGGCCTCAGCTAGGAGAGTAACCTGGAGAACTCGTTTGCTTGAATCAATCCCAGTTGAAACTTTAAAAACTCTCTGCTAGCTCAAGATGTGGTTGCACAGAACAAAGAGTAAACAAGCACTACGACAACTGCCAGGCAGGAAACCGCGTGCAAACAGAATGTGAAAAATAACAAACCTGAGATACGATGCCCTCAGGCTCCCACGACACGTGCCCACACGCCAGAAGGGGCTTGCTCAGTGGAGGCGGAACGCTCCTGCTGAAGGGCACGGACTTCCCTGAGCCGGCCTGGCCAGCCACACAGGGTCCACAGTCTCAAACGATGCTCCTTCTGCCTCGGCTGGGAGCCCCCAACCCAGGACACAGAATTCTGGGGATCTTCTGCTCCACTGAGGGGCTGGAAGTGATGCAATATTCCAACAAGGGTGGGGGCCAGGCAGGCAGGAGAGGATGGCCCGCTGGGGAGGGTACTCCCTCTGGCCTACGAGTCAGCTGCAGGCTCTCCTGAAGGCTGGACGGAGGGCCTCCCAGAAAATGCAGGGCTCTCCTCCGAGCAGGGAGGGGGTCCCTGGGGTGGTTAAGGGAGCCTGGAGCGTCACAGGAAACACGCTGATGAGGAAGGCTCCCCACCTCTGCACCCCAGGACTCCCGCTACACCCATACCCCCTTCACTGAGCCCCGCCCTGCTTTATTCAGACATTTCCACTTCTTTTTTCCCAGGGTCCTGAACCACAACAACGTGCTGGGTGTTACTTTCCACGAAAGAGGGGATGGGCTGCTCCTGGCGGTGGCCTCTGGTCTTGATCCGAGACCTCAGACCGCCTTCCCAGCACCCTGAGCTCCGCGGCTGACCACCGCTCCTGGGCTTTTCACGTGGTCTTTCCATTTCACCTTTGCCAGCCTCAGATGTCGAAGGCTGCAGACCCAGATTTCCAAGTCTGTTAGCCCTGAAAGTGCTCAGCAGCTCGAGGGTTGAGAGAAGTGCATTCTCAGCAGCTGTTTCCTTCCCACCAAGGTGCAAGTGTTTCCTTGTTCTAATCAACAGATGGGCCTTGGAAGGAGCCCCACGAGGTAACATCTCAGAAGGTCAACAATTGTTAGAAGCCCTCATTTAGAATATGGGAGAACAGTGACGGCTACCAACCAGAACCTGTAAAGCATCTCCTATTTTAGCTATTTTCTCTTTAAATCAGTAATTCTTTTTTTTTTTTTTTAATTCAGGGAAACTATCAGTACAAGCGGCCTGTGAGCACAAAGCTGCATCTTGCCGTGGCTCTGAAAGAGACACGGAGAGCAGCCTCCCTTCCCCACCACACACCCTCTGAGGGCGCCCTGGGCTGGCCCCAGGGTGAGGGAGTGACAGCGCGCCACAGCAGGCCCCGCGACCCCGAACGGAGTGGGTCAGGGGGCCACACGCAGGACACAGTGGGGAAAGCAGGCCCCGCGACCCCGAACGGAGGGGGCTCAGGGGGCCACACGCAGGACACGGTGGGGAAAGCAGGCCCCGCGACCCCGAACGGAGGGGGCTCAGGGGGCCACACGCAGGACACGGTGGGGAAAGCAGGCCCCGCGACCCCGAATGGAGGGGGCTCAGGGGGCCACACGCAGGACACGGTGGGGAAAGCAGGCCCCGCGACCCCGAACGGAGGGGGCTCAGGGGGCCACACGCAGGACACGGTGGGGAAAGCAGGCCCCGCGACCCCGGATGGAGGGGGTCAGGGGGCCACACGCAGGACACGGTGGGGAAAGCAGGCCCCGAAACCCCAGATGGAGGAGGCTCAGGGGGCCACACGCAGGACACTGCAGGGAAACGAACTCATTCTCCTCAAAAGGGCCTTTCCTCTGACAGATGGGTAGGGTTGTTAAAGACCATTCTGAAACAGGGTTCACAAGAGACACAGAAGTACAAGAATCCTTTTAGAGGCTTGGTAGCAGAAGTTGCAAAGAAACTTCCCTCTAGGCAGCAGGTTTAAAAAATGCAGATCTTACTACTGTCATGCAACTGGATTTCATGGCTACAAGCTAATAGCTGTGACGAAGGAATTATTAAACTGTTAAATATTTCATTTAAAAAGGAACATTGCAGACACTTTAAAAAGAAAACTCAGAACTCATCTGTTGAAAACCGTCCTCTGTGAGACGGAACAGGGTGGAAGGCTGAACGCTCCCCGCGTTCCCTGGGAGCGGCTTCTTTTGGCATCCGTCCAGAGCACCGCCAGGCCCTGCCGCAGCAAGGGGACTCGGGGCGCCCAGGGAGGCCACCTCCAGCCCGGCAGAAAAAGCTCACAGTGCCAGGGCAGTGGGCCTGCCCCCATCTGCCCGGCCACGCCTGCCAGGAGGGCCTTTGGGGCAGAGGGAAGAGAGTGCTGCACACGTCCAAGTCTGACAGCAGTCTTCGCTTTTCCTAGCCTGCTCTTCTCAACACTCTGTGGAACCCTGCTTGGCACAGTGCTTCTTTGGTCATTCCGGCTGCTTCTGCCACTGATCGCTAAGGCTACAGGTATTAAGAGGTATACTACACCAAGAAGCTAACATTTTTATGTGTCAATATAAAGAAGTGAGGGAGTATTCAGAGAAACTAAGTTAAAATGGTATTTTATTATGAAAGAAACAGTAAGATTTATTTCAGGAATAATAGCTTCATTAAAAAACTGTTTCTTGGAGAAACATGAATTCAAAATAAACAAACCTGACCTCTGTAAGAGGTTTTACAGGGAGGACCCTACCGCCCTAAAAATGCCTTGTGAAGTTACAAGGCAGCTAGCTCATTAGCAAAACACGAAAACAAATACCTTGCACAAAACTCAGAAAACAAAACATTCATTTCTGTTTTTGAAGTTACGTTAGTAAAACCATAATCCTACGAGGACAGAACACTTCTCACTCGCTCTTGCCTCTCATTTTCGTTCCTTCATCAGCATCACGAACCTCACTGAACTGCCTCCCTTTCTGAGAGAAATCCCACCTGCGGTGATCCATGGGCAAGGCAGCTACCTAGGCCTCCTCCAGACTTCTGGTCAGGAGGATGGCCTAACAGTTCCTTAGTAGAAATACCCAGATAATCAATTTGTTACTAATCAGACTTCAGAAATGCTCCAAGGTAAGAAGATGCAGGACGTTAAATCTCCAATACGTGTCTTGGCCTACAAAAATGGTAATTCTAATAGGCCCTGCTTTGTGACCAGTCTTACCAAAAAAAAAAAAAAAACAACAGATGGTGAGCATCATCCTCACGTCAGGCAAGGAGTCTGAGAGGTGAGGCGGTGGTCCTGCCCGAGCAGGGGGCCCGGGCAGCCAGCACAGCCAGTGCAGGGCCCCCAGGCTCGCAGGCTGGGCCGTGCAGGACTCCAGCAGGAGCTCCCTCACTGCTGCACTTCTAACCAAGCCGAGACAGGCAGGTCTGGTCTACACGTCTACATCTCAGAGGAACGGGATGAAAGGTGACGCCCAAAGGATGCTAAATGTGCTCACAACCTCAGAGGCACGGAAGACAGAATTTGTCAAGAAGCATTTCTTCCAGATAAACACACCTGCTCCTCCGACTGCAAAGGTTTCTCTTCCTGGTGGACCCCACAGCCATCAGGAGCTCTGGGGGTGCTGGAGCGCCCTCCCCGCATGGGCCTTCCCCTTGCACCCCAGTTCACCGGCTCCAAGACAGAGGAAGAGAGCAAAGCCAACCTTCCCTGAGCAGCAAGGGTGTCAGCACACCTGGGGTTAGTGCCAATTAACTCCGTGTTAGCAATCACATTACAACCACCCACCACCTCCCTTCTTAAACTGTAAAAATCCCCACACCTGGTCCTCGCCCGGGAGAAGTGATTGAGCTAAAGCAGAAAAGCCTGGCTGGCACAGGCTGCGGCGTGGGAAATCCTGTCCTGGGGGCTAGCGCTGTCAGCAGGCGGCCCTGCCTCGGGGACCCTCCTGCCCCCACCCCAAATTCCAGCTGGAGGGGACCTGGCCCCGGCCACAAGTGTCCCCCAGCACTGCAGATCTAGTCCAACGGGGGTGGGCTACTGGGTGACTGCAGTCTTCATCCTTCCCCAGTGCCTGCTTCCAGCTTGCCCTGGTTGCCCAGACCTACCATGACCGTGACCCACAGGAGAAGAGATGGCCACGCTCAGGCCCGGAGCCGGGAAGGCGGGTGGCAGGGTGCGTGTGGCCAGCTCCCACTCTCTTCGAGCACTGAGGACAGGACTTCAGGGTTTTACAAGCTCACCCTCTGCTGACACCCTCATTATATTATACAGATACTTCCTGCCCTGTTTCATAATGTCTCTGCTCTGAAACATTCTAAACCTTAAACTTGAGCTCACTTATTTGACACATGTAAGGAGAAGGAAAGATGTTTGGCCAATCTGCTTCTGCTCCTGGTGGCAGAGCAGTAAATGGCAGTAGTGGACAGAAGAGTTCGCTGCTCCGGGATTCCCAAGCCTCTACTTTAAAGACAAACCCACATTTGAGTTCCTCAAACTGCACAGCAGGCCCCGCCCTGCACCTGGTGTCGTGAGGTGCACACAAGGAGCATCAGGCACCTCGACCCGGCCCGGCGACTCGAGAGGCGAGTTCCGCTTCCAAGCAGGTGGTGAGTGCCAGGCAGCAGTGGCCAAACTCAGCCACAGCGCCACCTCGGCCCGAGGGGGCCCCAATCTCAGGACGATGGAAGGCTCTGGACCTGAGCGTGGCGTGCGGCAAAGGCCTACCCAGCTCTCAACGGAGTCTTGTCCTGGAGACGCACCCACTGGACACAGCCCCACGTGATGCCCAAGGGCTGATGCGTTCATGCTCAGCTTCAGTTCATTGTGGGCAAAGACCCCCAGGGTCCGACCTGGTCACTCCCCTGACCTTGCTGGCCAACTCAGGTATTAGCTCAACTTGCCTGAGCTTCTCTACCTGCTGTCCCTGAAAGCTCTGCTCCACCTTCAATTGTGCTGAAAACTAGGGCAGCAGTTAGAATACAAATTCCACTTTGAAATTCAAGATTGCTTTAAATTCACCTCATCTAAAATCTCATGGTCATTTTTTTTTCTTAAGTGTATACACATGTATGCATCTATACACATGTGTCTCTACGTACCTGTTGCTGTTGTTCAGGCGCTCAGCCGTGTCTAACTCTGTGACCCCATGGACTGTAGCCAGGCTCCTCTGGCCTCCTCCATCTCCTGGAGCTTGCTCAAATTCTTTTCACTTGAGTTGCTGATATAGATTCACTTACATTAAAACTACTGTGAAAAAAATCACTATGCAAAATAAACCTCCGCTATGTGTATAGAATGATATTAGTTGCCATAATTGAGCTCCAAACAAAAGCTGAAGGAGAACTTGTCTGGGAAAGTGTTTTTACGTTATCAGAGGCTTTATGTGTCACTATCACGCTGCACATAGACAGTACGTTCTCAATTCAGCCCTCAAGAATACAACATTTAACTGTGCTAAATTTGAGATATTAGCCTGAAAACTTATTCAAGAGGACACGCCGCCACCGCCCACTCCAGGGTGTTAGCAGCCAAGCGCGTGGAAAGGCCGGTTGTCCACACGTGGGTCTTGGTGCTGCTGGCAAGTAGATAGTGTAAGTGAACAATAAGCTTACTGAAAAATTCACTGCCATTCAGACGTGTTCCTATTTAAAACTCTCAGCCAGTGAGAGTCAGGAGTCGCTCTGCATGCATCATTTTTATT
This sequence comes from Bubalus kerabau, assembly GCF_029407905.1. NCBI lineage: Eukaryota > Metazoa > Chordata > Mammalia > Artiodactyla > Bovidae > Bubalus > Bubalus kerabau. Next base: position 51,312,748 of record NC_073645.1, on the reverse strand, counting down.
GCCTTTGCCAAGGATTATGTGACCACATGCCAAAACCAACACGAGCACTTGGAGCGGGTGGGGAGCGGGCGCTCCCGGCCGTGCTGTGTGGCACACGCCGCCTCTGGTCACTCGGGGGAAACACGCGGCAGGCGTGGTCAGCAGCCCGAGCCAGGAGGGGGCTGACAGTGATCAGGTCAGGCTCCCTGAGCCAGAGGCCGCGTGGCGGCCGTGGTACCGACCTTTCTGGAAGACGGGATGGTGCAGCGCAGGCACGGGGAGCCCCTCGAGGACTGTGGGCTCGCGGAAATAGGTGTCCAGCCAGGCCGCGCACTGCAGCAGGGGCTCCAGCATTGCCCCAGGATCTCTGAGCTGCTCAGCGGGAGCGGCGGCCTCCGCAGGCCTGCAAGAGAGAGAACAGGAGAGACTCAACCTCCAGGCCCTGCCTCCATCTGCTGCCTCTAAACGGGTCACTGCACCCGTGCCTCCACCTCAGCTTAGAGGGACAGTTTTTGGAAGGATGTCCTGGGACCGGTGCTCGTCTGCAGGGCTCTGAGTGTCTGCAGTCCTGCCGCAGGGCGGGGGTGTGAGAACAAGGGTGATGAGCTCAGATGCAGATCCAGTGGGCATGAGCCCGCCCATTCCGAGACCACCACCCGCACCCCACCCCCACTTCCTCTGCAGTCACTGAGCATTCGCCATAAGAAAAATGTTCTCCAGAAATAGAGTAGTTAAACCCACCTCTTCGTCCCTCCCACCGCATTTCCACTGCACACCACACGGCTCCACGTGCTCTACAGCTCTCAGGGGGCTTTGGGGGGACCCCACCCTGAGTCTGCACTGCGCCTCTCGCTCCAGGGTGTCTGTTCGGTGTGCTGGTCACCCTGCGAGGCTGGTTTAGTTACAGGGCTATGATTTTCCTGACTGAGACTCCTCTTTCTTTTCCAACCCTTCTTGCTCATTCCCTGTGGTCACTGCCCTTCCTCCCTCTCACCTCTGTAGGTTTAAGCCAACACACCTCAGACTCGCTTCAGATGGTCTGACTGTCTCCTCTCCTCACAGGCTCACCCTTCTGTCTGGGGGATCCCATGGCTCCCCTCATGGAGCTGACTTCTCCCCTTCAGCAGAGGCCGACTTTTAAGGGATATGCTCTGCTGGGCTAAGAAAACGTCCCTCTGCAGAGGGTCACTTCTGCTGCTTCCAAGCCCCGGATTTTTATGAGGGATCCAGCTTTTCTGAACTTCTGAGGATGGCACACCCACAGAAGCACCAGCACCCAGCTGATTTCAGACATCATTCCTTCCTGAGCCCTACAGGCCTCCCGTCCCCGACCCAGGGGCAGGCGTGTGCGCCTCAATCTCCAGGTGTTTTCCTTCAAGGCACACCCACCCCCTGGCGAGGGTGTGACTGAAGCGGAGAGGCCTCACCCGCTCGGCAGTACAGCCCAGCTCGGGTGGGAGGCTGAGGTGCTGAAGCACCCGGAGGATGGGCCTGACCTCGCCGGCCTGAGGGGACATGCCGGTGTGTGCGGGGGGGGGGGGGGGGGGGGGCCCAGCCCTCCACTCAAGCCATGGGGAGCAGCTGAAGACCTTTAAGCCGGCTCTTGTGAGCTATGCTGGCTGGAGCCTGAGTCTCCGAGTCAGGGTGTGTGGTGGGTCTGAGAGTCCCGGGCGGGATGCACAGGGGAACGAGAGGCAGGTCAGGAAAGGCTTCCTGAGTGCATGAATGTGAACAGCATTAAGGAAGGAGCCAGCGAACGAATGGAAACAAGCCTTTCCAGGTGAGCAGGGGGTGGGAACCCTGAGACCCTGGCCCAGAGAGCCAGCCCGTCAGGCGGTCCTGCAGCCACGCGGCAGGCCCAGCCTTCTCCAGGATGCCGGCCCCTGGGATCGCAGGGAGAGGAAGCCCCAGATAGCACCAGTGGCTGGCCCTGGGCTGACGGGGTGCTCCCTGCGGGATGGGGCTCACTCCACAGGCAGAAAGTGGCGTCTGCGAAACAGGGGGCAGGACGGCGTCTGGGGGCGTCTTCTGCCCCAATGTCTCTCCCCGCCGGGACGTCTGCCCATGGAGAGGCGGGAACCTCTGCCCCCCTGCTTGGCATAAACATTCCTCTACATAACCGAGAAATTCCCAGTGACCCTCCTGCTGTGCTCCCTACCTACTGAGTAAGCAGGAAGCTGACTCTAAGGAAGAAAGTGGAGAAAGGCCATGGGCTCTGCCACCCTGCTCATGGGGCCGGGGTGGGGAGAGGGGAGGAGACAAGGTGTGGTGAGCTCGCTCAGACAAGGCACAGCACACGCAACCTGGTAAGCATGCACGTGGGGGCACGAGTGGGCAGCGGCCCACGTGTGACCCTGCTCACACCCCCGCCCCGACCCACATGGGAAGCAGGAGAGAGGCCCCGACAGCCCTGGCCGGCACCTCCTGCAGAGGCAGCAGGGTGAGGTTCTGGTGGGGGAGGGTAGCAAACGTGGGTGCCTGGGTGGTCTCTGGGGCTTGAGGGGTCTTCCTGACCATCACACTCTGCAAACGGGGCTCCCTGAAGTGGGGGCACACCATCCAGGAGACAGGTAGCTTAAGTTGAGAGTCAGGGGCTCTGCACCCACCTTGGGGAGTCACAACTCTTACTCAGATGCCCTGGTTTGCTCAGGGGCATCTGACAAAGGCTACGGAGCTGTGGGCATCCTGGGGCACTGCCCAGGTTGGGGGCCGCTTCCCCTGCGTTGCTAAGGGAATTGAAATGTGAGCTGAGTTTCCTAGCATTTCCCACTCTTAAAAGGACATTTGAAGAATTTTTATAGTAGTAAAATTCATCTTAAATTGATTTTTTATGCTTGTGCTAAAGATCTCAACCTCTGATTTACTCTGTAGTTCTCCTTTTTAACTCTTTCTCTATTGGCATTAGATAACTATTCATGGGTGAAATGTAATTAAACAGCTTTGATTCTGAAGCAAGGATTTATGATACTACATTTAAAATGAATGGCATTAAACACACACATAAAATCAGATTTTTAAAGCCATGACACAAATTTCCATTTCTACAATAAAATGAAATTTATTCTCTGCCCTGCCCTCTCCTCCAACCTCGCTCCGCTCGTCCCTGAAAGAGCTGTGGTGTGACAGGATCACAGCATCTCTAACAGCTGCTCTTATTATGGAGGAGTTTCTCCAGGCTTCCTACCGACGAACCTGAAACCCCAATCATTATGGGCTCCGTGGCCCACACTCATTTAAATCTCACATCCACATCTCCCTGGGAGCTGGGAGCCTAGCAGCTCACCTACAACCAAACGCACAGACCTGTGGCCACCGCCTCTGGGAAGCACCGCTGCGTGGGAGCCCAGCCCCCAGGAGGCCGATGGAAGGCTAGCGCTGAGGATGGAAGCGAGACAAGGCCGCCCCACCGCCCGGGGGCCAGGCTGAGGCCGACCTCAGATCCAATCCTCGCAAAGCCGCCCAGGACGCCATCGGTAAGAGCAGTATTGAGGCCAGTATCAGGACACTGAGGCTGTTTTACTTGTTTTCAGTTGGCACAAGAGGGCTGGTAGTGACTGGAAAATGAATTTGGCTTTGTTGAGCTTTTTAACGTAACAATAGAAAGCATAGGTATCTTCATACCGCAAACATAAAGTCACATATGTTTTGGTGTAAGGGTTTCTTCAAGAAACTTGCAATGCTGGCAACCCCAGGGACCCTGTAAGAAAATAAAAAGGACAACAGAGTGCCGCGTTGAGGGGAGCCGCCGGAACCTGGGTGTGTTGGAGAGCCCTGTGGGAAGCTCTCCTGGAGCTGTGACCCCTGAGAAGCAGCCTGACCGATTCCCATAGGCCTGGAGAAAGAACGTTCTGGTGTTGAATTGCATTTCAGATTTGTCTGGACATGAACCTGTCCATCACTCCAAATCAGACACAGCAAAGCAGGTGACATGCTCCAGAACAAATGAAGTGTTTTCAATAAAGCAGGCAGGGACTCTCCCCAAGACTTATCCAGAGAACCCCCGAGTTCACAGCACTGATACGGGAGCACAGGAGGCACCAGGAAGGCTGTTTGTTCCCCTGCGTGAGGCCTCCAGGCCTGGGCCCCGGGAGGACAGGAGGAAGAGCGGCAGCCTGGACCCAGGGGGCAGAGCAGAGGGAGCAGACGGGCCCAGGACACAGGCCCCACACAGGTGGCCCTGCCTGGCTCCAGGAGCCCTCCGGGGGCAGGTGAGGTGCAGTGTGCCAGGCTGGCTGAAGCCACCAGGAAGTGCTGCTCGAGGTGTCACCCCTGTGGGGACAACTGCGTGTGGCAGGCCGCCCAGCGGACCAGAGGGATGCCCCCAGCTCTGCCTTCTCCCATCTGTCCCACAGAATAGCTGGGCTCGACATGCCCACCCAGTGGGCAGGAGCTTTGCGTGTGTGGATTTTGGGGCACCTCAAGGCTTCGCTTTCAAGGAAAAGAAGGGGGTGGTAGAAGATGAGATGTTCAGATGGCATCGCTGACTCAGTGGACATGAATTTGAGCAAACTCTGGGAGATAGTGAAGGACAGAGGAACCTGGTGGGCTATACAGTCCATGGGGTTGCAAAGAATCGGACACGAATTAATCACTGACTTCAAGTCAACAACAAGGCTTCAACGACTGGCAGTAAAGAATCACTAAATCCTCCCATCTGAATGATTTCTACTCCCTATAGACATTGCCATGTCATGTACTTGGGCTTGTACCCCTTCTGACATGAGCAAGCAGGCCTGAAGTCCCGCGTCCCCTCTCTGGTCGGCCCTGTGCATCCTGCCCGCGGGTGACTGTGCCGCCGCCGTGCCCCCAGCCTCCCTGGGACCTGGTGTCTCTTCCCCATCTCCTGCTTCACAGGGTGAAACTGAGCTTTACGGTTTTGGGAGCGTTAACTGGTGATGCCAGAGGCTCACCTAAGAGAAGAACTCCAAAGACTTGTGTTCCTGAGTCCACCTGGAGTCTGGAGCGGTGACGGGGAGGTGTCCTTCAGCAAGGCTGGAGATTAGCCTGCAAGGACGCACACGGACACTCGAGTCAGGTCTGACGTGAATACGCCCAGAGCCCTGACCGCACACAGCGGCTTAGCGCCCCTCAGGATGAGGAGCCTCACCTTCTCTGGCCCCCAGGACTCCAGGGTAGAGCGCCAGACCTCACAGCTCAGGTAGGGACACACGCACGGCACACACTTGAAACTGCAATAGACGTAACTTCATAAACATCATGTGGAGACAGGAAACACACAATCACGTCCAAGTTAGCAGATCTGTGGCAGTGTCGCTGTGTTTGTGTCTGACGGGTTTGTCCTGCATTTAATTATACCTTCTTGTGAAGCTCAGATGCTTTTCTTCCAGTGGAGCACTGAAGACAGATAAATCATGCTACCTGCTTTCAATAAAGATCCTTTAAATTTTTCTAAATGAGAAGCTGAATGAAGTGTTTAAACTCTTTATCCCAACCCAATTTAGTGGTCTGATTCGATTCAAGCATTTACTGAGGACCCGCTAAATACAGGGCTTATTGGCAAGAGTATCGACCTGGGGACTGCCATGCACCTGGGCAGGCAGGGAAGCTGAAGGTCCAACAGAGGTGTTCACAGCCTCCCTGATGGCTGTGATGGAGGAGCCTGTCCCACCCCGCCACCCGGGGGCTTCCCCGCCACCCGATGAGCAGACCAGGGAGTCATGGCTCCGCGACGCTGCCTGGCGGCCATCAGCTGTTTGCGCAAGACCCCTACATGGGTGTGACGGAATCTGTGCAATCATTTGAACATTCCAGAGTTGTATTAGGACACAGAGTAGAAAAAGGAGAAACTGTTGCTACAGTGGTAAGAAACACAGGTCTCAAACAACACAACTGAGTCCGTGCAGGCAAACAGGAGGTGCGCCAGGCGGGGCCCGGGGGTCCACCTACGGACACAACCAGAGCCTCCCTGCTGCTCATCAGGTGATGCTCTAAGCAATCCGTGTGTCATCTCGCCTCTTTCTCACACGATCCTAAGAGTAACATGCACTCAACTATGAAACACAGGGAAAAGATGAACAAACATGCATGAAATACTGGCAACAGGCCTAAGTTCATATATATATATAAATGATACATAACACGCAGATTTCAATTCTATGAGACCAAAGCACCTCCTACTTGTAACGTGACTTCATGGACCGACTTTCGCAGGTCTGGTTGTAGGACCTACTTCAATGACACTTATATGCAGAAGGAAGAGACTGCGTATCAGACGAGTCAGAGTCAGCGCTGAAGGCGGCCCAGCCCTAGTTTCCAGGGACGGCAACAGGAGGGCGAGCCCGAGTTCTGAGCATCAGCTCAGCGAGCCTGTGCTGAGGTTTACCGTGTGGTTCTTGAAGAGAGGGAAGAATTTCTGCTTCTCACCTTCATGCTTTCTGCCCCACAGTCACACCCCCTGAAACGAACTCTACATTCATGACCCCATCACAGGCCACCGATGGCTCATGGTCAAGTCAGCGAGGGAGGAGGGAGAGCCTGTCTCAAGGTCAACTGGGCCCCTCTTACTCGCTTTCTGGGTGGTCACAGGTATGTTTTTAACAGGCATCCTAAGCCCCAAAAATCTGGGGCTCAAATTAATGTCAGAACCTAAGCAACAATTCCTCTGTAGCCATCTGCTGTGGTATTTTAAAACACCGACCAACAACACGGAGAAAATTTTATGTAAATTTTCAACCCCCCCATATAATGTACATAAGGACTGTATTTTTTAAAACAAATAATTGCTTCTTTAAAAATATCAACAGTAATACATATTTTAAGAGACAATTTAAACAGTATACTTGGCAGATAAGAATGCCTTAAAAAGTCTATCTACTTTCTCTCCTAAATGTTCAAGTTGTTAAAAGGAAAATTGTATTTTATCAACACTTTAACATATCATTAAAAATCTCTACTATTTGACAGATGAAGATAAAAACACCCCAAAACTATAGATGAATTATCAGGTCCCTAATGATTTCAAAACAATTACAGGATGCAGAGCAATCTAGTTAAATTTTATTCAAAAGCTTACTACACTTGTGTTTTCTTTTATTTTTCTATCAAGAAGCCCATGAGGTTTAGGCACAATTCATTATGTATGAGACCCCACTTGCAGTGCTCGACTGTTGATTAATAGCAAAGTTTGCTGTATGTACATTTGCAACATTAGATGCATACAATATGCTAACTTATTCTTTCACTGAAACTAATTATTTACAAAAATGACTACTTGAGACTACAATTTATTAAATGCATGCATCCAGTCTCAATTTGGCCCCCAAAGACAGCCTGGAATGAAGATCTTTTACTTGATGTGACAACTTCTAGAAACACTATTATTAATATTGTAAATGTGGCAAATAAAGAGTTCAAATAGCCTTACGTCTATGTTGTACTTGCTTTCACCACTGAAGCAGTGAACAAAGCAGCTTTCCAAGGTTTCACACACACAGGAGAGGTATATTCCTTTTTCTTTGCTTAATGTAGCTTCTTACAAGTAAGATGCATGTATGTTAGCAATGAAAGAGTTTTAAAAAGAAATAATACCTAACATTAAAAAATACTATAAAAATCCTGATCAAATTGCTGCTTAAGTATATTTATTACGATTCTATCAAGAATTTAGTTAATTTGTGGAAAAATATCTGTAAAAACATTAAGTTTTTAAAGTCATTCCATCAGTCTCATCAAATTCTTGGTACTCCCTCCAGAGTACTTTTTTCCAAAGGATCTTTGGGGTTAGGTAACTTCACATTATTCAACAATTCTGCTCCCTCCTCCCAGAAAAGAACACAGGAGAAAGCAGTCCATTAACGAGAATTACAAACATCTCATTTTTGGATACAGATGTCAAGTGGGACATCTGGTTAACAGAGAGCATCTTTCAGGCTGACTCTATAAGGCATGGGGCCAGCTGCCCCGAGTGGCCTACAGTCTGGTCTCTCTCTGCTGGGCCAACCCGAATACCCTCCAAAGCTGCTTGTCTGATGCTCTCGAAGCCCCTGTGTGGCCTTGCTCTGCTGTGCTGAGGGTGTGTGACACCGTGGGCCTAGAGGAGATGACGGGCACTCTTTCCTCCACACGCCATGACAAGAGCATCCGTGTCTGTGCCCCAAAGACGAGGTAACAGGGCAGGAGGGGGTCACCCGTGGCCAACTGCTCCCTGATATTAAAGTTCTGCATGGACACCTGAGGAAAAAGAATACACGTCCTTCTGGTCTGGACACAGGATTTTAGGGACAGAGACGAACAGAAATGTCAGGCAGAGGGTCTCTATAGCAAACAAGAGTTATGATGAAAGGTAAGTAGCATGAGAATGGAAACTCTCAGGGCACGCAGTCAAGAGGGGCAGGTGAGGACTGCTTTCCATCATGCAGTTCAATGTCCTGACTCTCAGTAACACAGCCGAGGTCAGACACAGTTAAGGCAGCTAACTGTGCAAGTCTCAGGGGAGAGACATTCTCAACGTCACACCTTCTTCAAACACCATGGCACTGTGGACAGGATGGATCCACTAAGGCAGGATCAACTATATGGAAACAACTCAAGGGAAACCCTTGTATACAGCTTCACAGCTGCTATTTACTGAGTGCCTAACATGTGCCATGCATAGCACTAGAAACAGTCCTGTGTTTTACTCCTCCCAACAATCCCCGAGGAGGCATTTTTCAATGTTCTCAAGAGGAAACTGAGGCCCAGAGGTGATGTAGTAACATTGATCAGTGCATCAAGGGATGAAACCAGAATGCGAATTAAAGTTTGTTCGATTCCAGAGACCTTAATCTGACCGTCGCCATAAAGCTGAAGTACTCTTGTCCATCTTGTTGAAATGGAAACAAACAGCCCCTCTGATGCCGACGAGCCTTATGCTCACCCGCTCTGTTCTGGAGAGCATATGGACTGGACAGCATTTGGATTTTTCTTACTTTTAGGAACTTCTGTCCATTTCTCCCCGCTCCACGGGACTATAACCCTAGGCCCACCACCCTACCATTCAAAGATCGTGGGGATGTGGGTGTTGGCTCTAGTTGTGTTATATTCTAGAAGCTTCTGAGAAGAGACACTAGGTGCCCACACTTCAGGGCCTCAGGTTCATACACAGCAGCCACTGGCATCACTGCTCCTCAGCCTCACGGGAAGGCCACGCTCCTGTCTGAAGGCCTCAGTGACCAGTTCACTCAGCACACAGTGTTCCTCCACACAGGCAGGAGGCCTAAGTCTTAGAATTCTCCCAGCCCATCACCCCCATCCTCATCCCCCAGAAGCAAAACCCAGAGTGCTCAAGGCACTGTCCCAGGTGGGCTGGTGCTAATAAGGCAGGTGTAGCCCAGGCTTAAGGGGACAGGCTCCCTACCACGGCAACTCAGGCGTCTGACTGAAGCCCCCCCCCTCCACAGACCTGCCCAATGCCGGCACCCAGCCCTGGGGCCCTCGCTTGGGCCTTCTCAGAGCTCTGTGCGTGACTCCTGAACGGATGCGTGAACAAGACGCAGTAGGGCCAGCACGGCCACTCCAGCACATGTGCTGAGAAACACCTGCATTTCAGATTTCATTTTTCCTATGAATAATTTGCCGAAAACCATTCCCCTGGGTGGGGGGGGGAGCCCATAAAGATTTTCTAAACAGGGAAAGCCACATTTCTTGCCTTTTCAGATTGTGCAGCAGATTGCAGATAACAGAATTTGTTAAAGCCCAAGGAGCGGGCCTCACACCCGATTGTGCTCAGTTTGACAGGACTCCAGTCAAACCTAGAAGTGTTTCAGGTTTGAAGACACAAAACTAAATGGCCTTTCCTTCGTGGGTCTTCCATTCCCGCTCGAGAGAAAGCAATGAATTGAATATTGAGATGAAACAGAAGGACGATGAATTTAAAGAGCAAACACTTAACTTGCGCCATGACTGCACGTGACCATGCAAATGCAGACACAGACCCACCCAGTGTTAAGGCTGATCATGCTGCACCTTCGTTTCTCCTTTAGAGCTCCCAGCCTCCCAGGAGGAGGAGGGGGTCCCAGGGGGGAGAAACCCCTCGACTACCCCCATGACACACAGAGGGCCCAGCAGGGCCTCCTGCAGGCTCCACCTTCTCACCTGCTGCAGAGAAAACCAGCCGACCACGAGCAGGAACCAGGAGCACTGCACCCCCGCCTAGGCTGCCCCGGAGCTCGGGCTGTGTTCAGGGCCCAGGAGCGTCCCAGAGGCAGAGCTACGACACGGAAGGGGCGAGCCTGGGCCTGGGAAGCTGCAGCTCCCTGCTCCGAGCCTCGCCCCTGACACACGGGCTCCCACCGCAAGCAGTTTCTGATGTGTCCACCTTCGTGAGGGGACAGCTCCCCTCCTCCCGTGATCCGTGAAGGAGCAATGACACCGCTGGGACTACCGGAGCCAAAACACATTGCCTGCCCCAGTGCACTTTCCAAACCCAGTCTCTCTTTACAGCTGCAGGTCGACTTGGTCATGATGCAGTTCAGCTTTTTTCCATCTTAGCAAGGGAGTATCTTAATTTAAATGCTAAAATAATAACTGAATGTTCTGAAGACACTACTCTTTTCTTTCCAAAAGGCATGTATTACACAAGGACTGACCTCCATGGGGTTGCTGCTGCGTTGCTTCAGTCATGTCCGACTCTGAGTGACCCCACGGACTGCAGCCTACCAGGCTTCTCCGTCCATGGGATTCTCCAGGCAAGAGCACTGGAGTGGGTTGCCATTTCCTTCTCCATGGGGTTAAGTCCCATTAACTCGGGTACTGGGCTTATTAATAAATAATCCCGTCACTAAATTACCTGTCTTGTACACTGGTCTGTACAGTACTAAATAAATAATAGATAGTTCCCTATAATCAAACACACTGAAGTTTTTAAAGAAAAGTGTAGCTTCTGTTATAAGACAATAAAGCAGTTTCATCTGGAAACAACTTTCTGCAGCTCCCTTCTCAGAAGGCCATCCTTTGCTAGCTTATTGTTGCAGCTGGAGCAAGTTAACTGGTAAGCATAGCTGGAAACACTATTTAATATCAGACAAGTATATTGACTATACGTTAGTGGCCAAAAAAATCTCAAGCAAGTATTAAATGGACAGTTAATGTAATTGTATTTTAAAACACTGAGGTCATATTTAATTTTGAATTGGAACTCTTAAAATGAGCTTCCTGGCAAGGACACAGAGTAATAAACCAATGTTAACTACAGGAAAAAAAAAAAAACAAAAAAAACCCTAAAACTCACATTATTAAAATAAATCCTTCTTCCAGAATACTTATATTTGCAAGATAGATTACAAGCAGCAGGAAGCATTTGTACTTCTTCAGCAAGTACCATCCCTGGCGCTGGAGATGGGGCTGTCAGCTCAAAGGGGGATATCATTCTGAACCGGGGGCTCATGTGCCATTCCCACTGCCCTTCTACTGCGAGTTGGCGCCTCTCCCAGCATCTTCTGTCTTTCTTCCAGGGTGCTCAGACTGAGTTCAGCAAGACCCCGGGGTCTTCCAATCACAGGTCTACCACCAAAGGACCTGATTATGTTCAAGAGCGGGAAGCCCAGGAAGTGAGGCTGGGCAAGGTTTGAGAAGAATTGAGCAGAGGCAGGACGGAGTGTGAGGAGGAAGAACAGGGTAAAAAACATATCAGCTGCAAAGCCAGCCAATTAAAATTCCCTTTAGGAAGCACCAATTTCTACTCAAAGCAGGCTGGAGAGTCCAGCTTTATATGCCTTTTTCCTCCTCTTAAAAATCAACACAGCTCTGGGTGCTGTCACATTTGCAGGCAGGCAGGTCCGTAGACCGTGCTCTGCGCCTGAACCGGGTCCCCAGGGAGGAGTGAGGGGCGTCACAGGGCTTCCAGCAGAGCCCTGCAGCATTTATTCACAGGAGCCCTCTGACAGCCAGGACAAGGGAAGAAGCCCCACGGGCACTCCCTGCAGCCAGCCAACGGCACCTCCACTTTCGAGAGCACTGAGCCTTGATCTGACTCCTGAATCTTCCCCTCCGAGTTGGAGAAGCGCAGAGGGGAGTCTGCAGGTCCTGGGCAGCATGTCCTTTTTCTGCTGCCCCGCTTGGGACCACCCCATCCCCGAGGCCAGGCTGGGGCCTGGGCCACGTCACTCTGCCCACAGGAGCCCTCACTGTTTCAGAGTTGCTTCTCTTCTCTGGTTCCAAGTCTTCGGCCCTCAGTGGCACTTCCCTCTTTCACTGCTCACCATGTTCCTCACAATGCTGCCCCCAGAGGTCCAAAGGCCATCCCAGTGCCCCATCCTGACTGTAATTCTCTTTAGCTTTTATCTGTCTAATTCAGTCACTCAGTACTGTCTGACTCTTTGTGACCCCCATGGACTGCAGTACGCCAGCCTTGCCTGTCCATCACCAACCCCCGGAGCTTGCTCAAATTCATGTCCATCAAGTTGGTGATGCCATCCAAGCATCTCATCCTCTGTCATCCCCTTCTCCTCCTGCCTTCAATCTTTCCCAGCATTTCCAATGAGTCAGTTCTTCGCCTCAGGTGTCCAAAGTATTGAAGCTTCAGCATCAGCCCTTCCAATGAATATTCAGGACTGATTTCCTTCAGGATTGACTGGTTTGATCTCCTTGCTGTCCAAGGGACTCTGAAAGAGTCTTCTGCAACACCACGGTTCTAGAGCATCAACTCTTCCGTGCTCAGCTTTCTTTATGGTCCAGCTCTCACATCAGTCTGTGATTAGTGGAAAAACCATAGCTTTGACTAGACGGACCTTTGTTTGCAAAGTAATGTCTCTGCTTTTTAATATGCTGTCTAGGTTGGTCATGGGCTTTCTTCCAAGGAGCAAGTGTCTTTTTTTAATTCATGGCTGCAGTCACCATCTGCAGTGATTTTGGAGGCCAAGAATATAAAGTCTGTCATTGTTTCCATTGTTTCCCCATCTATCTGCCATGAAGTGATGGGACTGGATGCCACGATCATCATTTTTTGAATGCTGAGTTTTAAGCCAGCTTTTTCACTCTCCTCTTTCAGCATCATCAAGAGGCTTTTTAGTTCCTCTTTATTTTCTGGCATAAGGGTGGTGTCATGTACATATCTGAGGTTATTGATATTTCTCCTGGCAATCTTAATGCCATCTCGTGCTTCATCCAGCCAAGTATTTCACATGATGTACTCCGCACAGAAGTTAAATAAGCAGGGTGACAATATACAGCCTTGATGTACTCTTTTCCCAGTCTGGAATCAGTCCATTGTTCCGTGTCCGGTTGTAACTGCTGCTTCCTGACCTGCACGTGCTGTCTCGGGAGGCGGGCCCGGTGGTCTGGTGTCCCCGTCTCTTGAGGAACTTTCCACAGTTTGTCATGATCCACACAGTCAAAGGCTTTGGCGCAGTCCATGAAGCGGATGTGGATGTTTTTCTGGAACTCTCTTGCTTTTTCTGTATGTTGGCTAGTTGATCTCTGGTTCCTTTGCCTTCTTAAAATCCAGCTTGAACAGCTGGAAATTCTCGGTTCAAATACTGTTGAAGCCTGGCTTGGAGAATTTTGAGCATTACTTTGCTAGTGTGTGAGATGAGTGCCATTGTGTGCTAGTTTGAACATTCTTTGGTGTTGCCTTTCTTTTGGGTTGGAATGAAAACTGACCTTTTCCAGCCCTGTGGTCACTGCTGAGTTTTCCCAGTTTGCTGGCATATTGAGCGCAGCACTTTCACAGTATCATCTTTTAGGATTTGAAATAGCTGAGCTGGAATTTCATCACCTCCACTAGTTTTGTTTGTAGTGATGCTTCCCCTTGACTTTGCATTCCAGGATGTCTGGCTCTAGGTGAGTGATCACACACCATCGTGGTTATCTGGGTCATTAAGATCTTTTTTGTAGTTCATATCGATCTGTCTAAGGCTAGAATAATTTTGGGACCCTTTGAAAAGGATTCAGAGATGCTCAAGGAAACTATAGAAAAAGAAATGGTAACTTAAAAAAGGGAAGTCTTATTATGTGAAAATAATTGGCATCAGATACTACAGAAGAAGGATTTTACCTTTATAAATAATGAGATGTTTATTTTTAAGAGATTTGAATTGCAGTGAAAGCATAAATGTAAACACCTCACAGAACTCACAAATGCCTGGAAGTGGAGACTCCCCTGAGCATCGCGGTCAAGACCAGCCCGGGCTGCTCTGCTTGTCTCCTTCCTCTCTTTCCTCCACATCTTTGAGGAGACCACCAGAGAGGGGCGGGTACAGAAATCCTCTAGCAGGAACGAGGATGCTACAGGAACTTCAGTTGTCACGGGCCTGTGAATGCTGACTTGTGATCACCTATATTTATTTTTGTGTAGTGAAGACTGGGTGAAACTTAGCCTTGCCCACTTTGCCAGAGCTAGTTCACTCCAGGAAACTAATTTCAGTGTTTATCAGGGTGCAGCATCACTACCATACTGGGAACCGCAGACTGATAGCAACAGGAAGTCCGGGACCACCCGCCCCACCCTGACTGCTGGCCGAGGTTCTAAGTGGACTCTCCTGGCCACCATGTCACCAGGTGAGGGCCTGCAGATGACATCCAGCTGCCACCTCCGGCTTCTGCTCGGGACGGCCCCTGAGGTGCTGGCAGCCCCTGCACTCCGCTTGCCATGCCACACGCCACCGTCCACCCAAGCCAGTAATGCCTTCTGATTTCCCTACTCAGCAGAGGGCTGGATGGCATCACTGACTCAATGGACACGAGTTTGAGCAAACTCCGGGAGATGGTGAGGGACAGGGAAGCCTGGCATGCTGCAGTCCATGGGCGCAAAGAATCAGACGTGACTTCGTGACTGAGCAACAACAACAGCTGCTCTAACAGCGGCACAGAAACGCTCGCCCAGCGGGCTGCAACCCCCTGGGCACGCGCTCTGTCTCCTTTCCCCACTGTTACCACTACTGAGTGCCCACGCCTCCTGGATGCGGCCACGACCTATGAACTGGCCTCCCCCTTCTCGGCTCCCATCCAGAGCGACCGCCAAAGCCAGACACACTCCCCAAACCTTCCCCTGCCCAGCCCATACCACCATCCTGCTCACAGCGTCTCCCACCCCCTCTTCACAAACAGAATCAAGTCTGAACTCCACATCTGGGGCTAGTCAGAGACGGCACAGCCTGGCCATGACTCGGGCCCTCCCCTGGGGGTGCTGAGCTCCAGCCAACCCGGCATCTGCCCTTCCCCATCCAGTCTCTGTGCCTGGAGCTGACATTGGTCCAGGAACAGCTGCTGCTGGCTGGGGCCACTCTGGCTCACCGGCATGCACGCGCCTCTCTCAGAACACTAAGAGCAGTCGGAGTGCTGAACCTCCATCTCTGTGCACTCATTTCTCCAGCTCTCAGGCTACATGGACTGGTCAGATTGGCTTCCACAAACACACCCACACATCCGGGCATCTCTGTGTCACTCACAGCAACTGAGGCTTCAGTGCCTTTTGTGAAATGCCTGCAGCACTGGGCGAAGTGCTAATGAGAAAGCCTCTGATGGTGTGGACCACAGCAAACTGGGGAAAAGTCTTCAAGAGAGGAATACCAAACCATCTCACCTGTCTCCTGAGAAACCTGTATGCAGGTCAAGAAGCAACAGTTAGAACCAGACACGGAACAACGGACTGGTTCCACACTGGGAAAGGAGTATGTCAAGGCTGTATATTGTCACCCTGGTTATTTAACTTCTATGCAGAGTATATCACGTGAAATGCTTGGCTGGATGAAGCACAAGCTGGAATCAAGATTGCAGGGAGAAATATCAACAGCCTCAGATATGCAGATCATACCACTTTAATGGCAGAAAGAGAAGAGGAACTAAAGAGCTTCTTGATGAGGGTGAAAGAGCAGAGTGAAAAAGCTGCCTCAAAACTCAATATTCAAAAAATGAAGATCATGGCATCTGATCCCATTACTTCATGGCAAATGGAGAAAAAGTGGAAACAGTGACAGATTTTATTTTCTTGGGCTCTAAAATCACAGCAGATGGAATTGCAGCCATGAAATTAAAAGATGCTTGCTCCTTGGAAGAAAACCTATGACAAACCTAGACAGCTTATTAAAAAGCAGAGACATCACTCCACTGACAAAGGGTTTTTCCAGTAGTCATGTATGGAT
Organism: Bubalus kerabau; assembly: GCF_029407905.1. Taxonomy (NCBI): domain Eukaryota; kingdom Metazoa; phylum Chordata; class Mammalia; order Artiodactyla; family Bovidae; genus Bubalus; species Bubalus kerabau. The sequence goes on along the minus strand of NC_073645.1, from coordinate 51,296,693 downwards.
GTAAGAGTTGGACCATAAAGAAGGCTGAGCACCAAAGAAATCTTTTCAAACTGTGGTGCTGGAGAAGACTTCTGAAAGTCCCTTGGATAGCAAGGAGATCAAACCAGTCAATCATAAAGGAAATCAACCCCGACTATTCACTGGAAGGACTGATGCTGAAGCTCCAATACTTTGGTCACCTGATGCAAAGAAATGACTCACTGGAAAAGACCCTGATGCTGGGAAAGGTTGAAGGCAGGAGGAGAAGGTTGGATGGCATCATCAACTCAAGGGACATGAATCTGAGCAAACTCAGGGAGATGGCGAAGGACAGGCAAGGCTGGAGTGCTGCAATTCCTGGGGTCACAAAGTGTTAGCCATGACTTAGTGACTGAACAATAACAAAAGGGAAAATTTCTAGAAGAGGGCAAGTTGTGGCAAAGAGATGTCACTGAATGTCCTGAAAAATGATTTTAGAATTTACATTCAGAGTAACTATAACTACTTTTTTGATATACTCTATTGCCTTATTGAATTCCTAAGATTTTTTTGTGTTTTCCATCAACTTTATCATGCATTCTCAAGGCATGATAATTAAACTTAAGCTAAACTAGTTAAAACACATGCAAATACAAAATATAAACCTGCAATATTTTAACATCTTTCTACATCATGTCTTTGTTTTGATCAAAACTTAAAACATCTAAGAAATGGTTTTATGAACCAGATCTAAGGCACACAAGGAGCACTGCATGTTTTTCAGCTTTTGATTCCACCCAGAGCCCAAGATTCAATAGACTTCCATGGACTTAAGAGCTTTCTGGACACATTTACTGCTTTCCGAGGCTCAGGTTTAGTAGTCCTACTTCTATACTCTGGGAGAGCAACCAAGTGCTACGCCGTTTCCTCTTCATCACAGCTCCTGATCGTCGCCCTCCTCCTGGGCACTGCTGGTCCAGCACACAAGTCACCAGAAGCCTGGGGTTTGAAGGCATGCCTCCAGTGTGGGCACACTGCGTTTACCCGTCGACTCTTGGCTGGGCTGCCCACAGTGTGGTCAGAGCGCAGCCTAGAGGCCTCTCAACTCTTCCCAAAGAAATGGCCCTCTGCCTCGGTGCACACGGTCTTCAAAGGAGCTGGCATAACTACCCAGGAAAACAGACCAAGAGAGTACAGAAAAGGGTATGTATGCCTGCGTGAATCCAGAGACCTGCTCCACCATGCTGCTTCCCTCTTTACACATCGTCAAGACATAAACACTTCAGAACTGAAAGTGAACCCAGCTCTTCAGCAACTGTCCTCTTTCTGGTTCCCATGTCCCCGTCAATCAGTTCAGTCACTCACTTGTGCCCTACTCTTTGTGACCTGTGTCCCCTCACTCTTAATTTATTAAGATCAAACATCTTCCTGCCAATTAGTATACACAGAATCAACAAAAGTACTTGAAGAAAATGTACTCTAATTTCCAAGAATCAAATCAGGAACTCCAGCACCAGTTGGGTCTGGAGCTGAACTCCTAGGCTTGCAAAAACTGCAAACTATCTGACGTGCCACTTTCATTTAAGTATTTAAAGGGAAAAAAGTGAAATAAAATACATACACCAGAAACTTGTGACTCTGCTGAACATATTAAGAAACAAAGGATCAAAAAGAAACAGATGTTTTTTCTTAAACAAAACAACCCTGCCCCCAACAAAACTATGTAACACATATGGGTACATTCCCGGGCAGCAGGGAGGTGAGGGATGGGCTTCAGTTCTGATGGGTGAGAGCCCTCCACGCCCAAGGCAGTGGTTCTCTCCCTCACCGAGCTCATGGGCAACAGGGTCACTACCTTCAGTGCGTGAATACGTGCCAAGAACTCACTGTCTGCGGCTCACTATGCCACGTAAAAAGGGGGCGGCAAGATGAGTAAAACGTAGCCCACAATGCTGTCTACCAGCCCAGCAGGGAAAGGAGGGAGCTGCCTGCCTCAGACAGGTCCACATTCAGTCATCTTTCCTTCTCAGGAGGCAGGTCCTCAGAGAATGCCCCTGGCTCTGCCCAGATCCAGGCATACAAGAGACCCCAACATCCACCTAAAGCAGCTTCCTCACTTCTCCCTGAGTCCCAGGTCATCACACCCTTCAAACCCACTCCTGGGGTTTTCTGGCAGGTCACGGGCTCAGGGTGCCTCACCTGACCCAGCAGGAGAACACGCTGCCTGGGATGAGGCCTGTCGCCCTCCTTACCACCGGGAGTCCCCCTTCAGGCCCACCTCTGTGGCGCCCAAGTAGGTGATTTCCAGTTAAAGATTCCTGGGTTTGCTTCTCTCCTGACTCAATATACTAAGGCAGTGTAAAACCTTCTATGTTTAAAAGAACATGCTTGGCCCCCTTCCGCAGCAGACACCAGTGCCCCCCGACGCGGGTCTGTTTAAAAGAACATGCTTGGCCCCCTTCCCCAGCAGACACCAGTGCCCCCCGACGTGTGACTGTTTCTATTGCCTCAGACATTAAGTCTGAAGAGCCACTGATCTCAGAGACTTAAATAAACTTCTGAAGCCAAAGGAGTAATTTTCTTTATAATTGACATTAAAAAGTGGCATGAACCAGGATGACGGATGGTTGTTGGACACATCTGCCACTGTGCATTGTCTGAAACTTAAGAAAAATCAAGAGTGAGGGGGAAGAAAAGGTTCACTGGCCAACTTGAAAAACTAGGGAGTAATTAAACAGTGTACTTCATAAATAAACCTAGAATTAGAAACACTTCTCATTCAATAATTTAGAAACCCAGATCTGCACATGCAGACAACTCACCACAAAAACGGGAAACATTTCATTTTCTGTGAGGTGCACCTGCTCATCTCAAAAGCTGACGAGCAATTGTTTCATTAGACTTCATGTAATGAGTAGGTGCTATTTATGCGACTGTCTCGGAATGAGCTCGAAGCACAGTCAGGAATTCAAAATTCGACTGTTCTGATAACACCTAGCATTAGCCCGTTCACTCACTGTGCAAGCTACTTTGAAACCCTAGTCTGAACCATCTGGTCACGGAAAGCACACCTAGCTGAAAGTGGAAAAAGCCCAGGGAGAGGAGCGGCCTGGGAAGGCCGGCTCCCGCTGCCAAGGCCCCGGTGGCCGTCAGCCAGGAGGTGAGAGGGGGGAGTGGAGCCGGCAGGCCTTGGGGGACGAGCAGCGTCCTCATCCTAAGAGCGCAGGAAGATGTCAAAAAGTGTTAGACAAGGAGCGAGAGGGCAGGATGGGCCCTGCCAGCAGCTCTCCTGGGCTGCTGGGACCCGGCAAGGCTATTCTCGACCGGTCAGGAAACTTCTGACAAGATTCTGTATTTGATCTTCAGTAATGAAACGCAACAGTCTCCTGAAGCTATTATACATTCCTATTAAATTTTCTTGTTAACCATTACAACAGATAAATTTGATATACATGGCACATTTCAAAATCAGAAAAGTGAACCATTTATCTGGCTTTCAATCAATCAGCTGCATCCACTTTAGCTGCCCAATGACACTGGCAAAATCTCACAGAATGATCAGGAAATCTTCATGTGACATCACTCTTTTCGATTTAGCAGGACAGGCACGCTAAAGCTTTCCCATAGATAATTTCATCAGTGACTCAGGCCTGCCACAGAACTCTAGCTTCATAGCCACAACGCAAATCCCTCAGAAAGAGTCCAGTTACTCCAGCAACTTTTAGCAGCTCCACACTTGGATTTCCTGAATTTTCTTGCTGCGAATGGTAATTGCACTTTTTACAAATCCAAGCAAGAAATCTAAGGCTCCTAACACCTGTGCAGGATTCCCCACTTCCTCCTTGCTGGTGGGGCTGAACTGAGAAATGTTTCCTTGTGGAAGAACCCTGTCCCTGACAAGGAGAGTAAGAAAGCAGAGCAAAATCAAGATCACGGGGAATTCCTATCTTTCCAAGGAAGCCCTCAAGAGGTGGTGCTTTCAATTTCAAGGCTTTGTTCTGAGTTTTGGTATTTTCCTTTGCCTTTTGAATATGGTCAGCAGGAACAGTTATCACAAACACAATCACCTGTTTGCGCTGCTGCTGCTGCTGCGTCGCTTCAGTCGTGTCCGACTCTGTGCGACCACATAGACGGCAGCCCACCAGGCTGCCCCGTCCCTGGAATTCTCCAGGCAAGAACACTGGAGTGGGTTGCCATTTCCTTCTCCAATGCATGAATGTGAGAAGAGTGAAAGTGAAGTTGCTCAGTTGTGTCCGACTCTTAGCGACCCCATGGACTGCAGCCTACCAGGCTCCTCTGTCCATTAACAGATTTAATTAGATTTTTAAAAAGAAATTAAGAAATTTGAAAACACACATATGTCCTTTGGGAGGTGTCCAAATTAGGTGAGGATTTAGATTTGTGGGCAAAGAAAGTTGGTCTTCTCACATAGAGGCTCCAACAAATTTCCCTGCGGCCTGAGACCCCAATAAGTCTGGAAAGCTCCCCTCCACCTCTATCTATCCCCAATACAAGTGGAGTCAATGAACACTCCACATTTCCCCATCAGCCATTCAAAGTCCTGAGTCTTCAGCAGTTTAGACGTTCTTGCAATGGCTGATTTATGCACCAACCCCCCTCCAACCCGCAGAAACAACACTAAAAACAGAGGAGGGGCAGAAATTTGCAAGCTCGCTTTTCTCTTCCACACGAGGTGAGGTGGTTTAGATAGCTGTCACTAACACCAAGGGGTTTATTAATAGGCAAAAATTAATTGTATGTAGACTGAATTAATGAGATGGAAAAGCATGCATATTTCAGCTAATACAGAGGGGACGGCCTCTGCAGAGGCGTCGGTAATGAAGTGACTGGGCCAGGGGACAAGGCGCAGAGCAGCTACCACAGGCAGGGTCCTATTGTGGCCACGGGGGTGGAGGTACTGCTGAAAAAATACACCGCGGAATGTAAACACCGGGCAACTGTTTTGAGCACAAAGTTGACCCCCGATGCGTACTCTGCAGACTGCCATCTACAGATTTATAAATAAATGATTAGATGTAAAATCTCTGGAGGATTTTCCTTTTCCACAGCAATTACAGGAGCAGATTATTACCATTCGAGTGGGGTTCAGTCGAAGTTCCTTGACTGGCAGGAATCACTCACTGCGGTCCTATGTCTAAGTCACCATGACAGGAGATCCAATGTCAGTGTGTACCGCGGACACTTTCACAAGCCAAGTCCACGTGCATGGAATGAACATGTTCTTGAGTTAAAATACATTACTGTCAGTAACAGACTGAATTAAGAAAGTCTGAACTTTCAAATGTGATCAATGTCAGGAGGAAGTTTTCCCTATTTCGTGTCTGCTCTTTGTTAAAATGTATCATGTGTGCGGAAGCCCGCTTGGACATTTTCTGTTTGACTGTTCTGGACTCATTTTTTAAGTCATTAAAACGCAAGGTAATGAGGCTAATCAGAAGAATCAAATGAGCAGTATCAACTCCAGCATGTGCTTTTCTAGCCTAAATGTTCCCTTTCTCCTCTAAATCGTCTTTTAGCTTTGGGACCTACTTTTGTTCCAAGAATGGTTCTGCCCCACCCCCACATCTTACACTAGAAAACTCTCCTTCTGACATTTACCACCACAAGGCAGGCACCATTCCCAACCCTCCAGCCCATCTTCTTTTTTAAAAACTGGTAGGTATTGGGAATGCTGGGAGATTACCTTGAAATAATTTTAAAATTCGTAAGAAACGGCCAAGATGGTGAAGAGCTCCCGAGGACCCCGACTCAGCCTTCCTGACACAGTATGCTTGTCAAAACCAGGAAGCTGACATCGGCGCGACGCTGGTACCTAAACCACGCATCTTGTTCCGATGTCACTAGCTTTTACTTGTGTTTTTTTTTTTTTTTTTAAGTTTTACATTTTAGGAGTTTTAAGATTTTTTAAGCTTCTTCATGAAATTCTATTATGTTTATACTTGCACACCCACAACCCCAAGGGGGACGCAGCTCTGTCCCACCGCCCACGTCACTCCTTCCTGCCCCGTGCACAGTCACACCCTCCCCGCCCCCAGTCCTGGGCTCACGGAAGCCGTGCGCTCGACTCTGCAGCACCAGGCACACTGCCTCCCAGAGGGGCTGCGGGTGTGCAGCGCTCTCTCCCTGACTGCTTCTTTAATTGGAGGATGACTGCGTTACAGTGCCCTGCCAGTTTCTGCTGTACAACGGTGTGAATCAGTCTAACTATAGGTGTGGGTGGGTGTGTGTGTGTGTGTGTGTGTGTGTGCACGCACACGCACACACATGCCCTGCCTCTGAAGCCTCCCTCCCACTGACCCCCTGTTCCACGCCTCCGAGCCATCACACGGTGCCAGGCTGGGCCCCGGTGTCGCACAGCCGCTTGCACTAGCTGTCCCTTTTATGCGTGGTAGTGCATATATGTTAATTCCCAGCTCCTCTCACCTCCTCCTTCCCTCTCTGTGTTCACGAGCCTGTTCTCTACATCCATGTCTCTATTTTTCTAGATTCCATATATATATGACAATACATATTTCTCTTTCTGACTTACTTCACTCTGTATAACAGGCACTAAGTTCATTAACATCAGTTCTGGAGGTTCACGTGCTCCTTTTCATGGCTGTGTAATATTCCTCTATGTACAACTTTGTGTCCCTGTCAAATGAGCCTCTCTTCACATGTGTACTGCCGAACTCAAACAACATCCTCTTTGGTGAAGTCTTGCCCATTTTATAAATGGAATGTTTATTTTCTCTTTGCTGAGTTTAGAGAGTTCTTTACATGTACTGAATACAAGACTTTTGTCAGATATGGGTTTGCAAGTCTCTTCATCCTCTTTTTCAGGGTCTCTGGTAGCGCAAATGTTTAGGAACAAAATTTTAAAAAGGAACACAAATTTCTGATCTTTCTGGAAGTCCTATTCTGACAAATTTCCAAGGTGAGTAGTGTCCCTTGGAGTTGAGCATGTCTGTGCAGTCTGTGAGCACCCACTGCCTGAGACCCTGGGTGCCCCTCCCGACAGGAAGGTCTGTCTCTGGGGATGGGTGACGCAGCAGGATGCTAAGGAGTTGGGAATTTCCCCTGGAGGTGTTTGAAAAAATTAAAAATCAGCCAAGAAAAATTCGGCAGTCAAAACAAGCAGAACAAAGAGGTCTTCCTGACCCAGGCAGGCCCTGAGTGGGAGAGACGATCACCTGGAGGCCTGGAGCTGACCCTGACAGCTGAAATGTCTGCGCATCATGGTAAAGTCCATCCTTAGCCAAGTTCCCCAAGCAAACCTTGAAAGACACCCTCTCACCTTGAAGAAAACCCTCCTGCACCCCCAGGGTAACAGGTCAGGATACACAGCAGCCACCAAGAAAAAAAAAGCACCAGGAGAATCCTACTCCCTGTAACCTGGGGCTGGCAGCAAAAAAGCACCCTCATGAGCCATCGCCCTGAAAGGGCAGGTGACCCCAGACCATCTCCAGGTCTTGGGACCAAAGTCAACACAGTTATGGGGACGAGAAGGTGTCTCGGCCCCACCCCCAGGAGCTGTGTCTGGGACAAATGGGTCCCCGGACATAGTTGTAAGAGTCCTAATATGAAACATTTAGGCAGCCAGGAGGGGAGGAAAGGGTGGGAGGAAAGGGTGGGGAGAAGGGGTTCCTGGGACACAGTTACGTGAACCCACCTTCCCTTGGCACACGGAGGCCTCAGTGCTGAATGTGGAGGACTGCTCTTCTGTCAGTTTCCTCAGCCTTCCATGGCCCTGGAGGGGCAGCCTCCTGACAGCACAACCACACTCTGCTACCGGATCCCAAAGCTATGGCTGAGAGGGGAAATCTGCACTGAGGCCAGCCCACAGGCTGGGGGCTCTTGACTCGTCTGTCTCAGCTTTCCTCAGCTTGTACAATTCACAACTTTAATGAAAATTCTCAGAAAGTCCATAAGTCATAGAGCCAGTTAAAAAGCTCTCTTGCTGGTACAGTAACAGCATGTGGTCGCTGTCCCCAATCGATAGGGTGAGAATGAGAAAGTGTACAGGGTCCACGAGACGCTGGGCTCGCCTGCGACCGAGCTGCTCCCAGCTCCTGCCCACAGCTCTGCGGCCTTCCTCTCGAAAGCAGAGTCAGGTCCCAGCCTCCGCGTGGGAACGAGGGGTCAGAATGCCCTAACAGAGGTGAAACAACCTACTCACTTACAGTCACTTTGGAAAAATAACTTTTACTTTTCTGACTTTTTTTTACTCCTAGGGAGTACACAGGAGCTCTTTCTGTGATTGTGGGAATCAAGTGTTGTCTGGTAAACACAGCTCGGACTGTAACCTGCAAAGGGAGGCACCAGGTTTGTACCCTCGTTGCTTCTGCTGTCTCACTGACATCAGGCCAAGGAAGGATGCACCTCCGCGGAGATGACCTCCTTCGCTCCAGGAGGGGAGTCTGCTCGCTGACACATTACTGACATAAAGACGCACCGCAGCACGCCCCAGCTCCCAATGTCAGAAGAGCGCTCTGCATGCGCTCAGGACATTCTACTGCTCACTGGGCTGTCCTCCTAACAGCAACACTTTATAAACATTTCATTTGTTGCTTAATTACACATTTCCACTGAAACACAGCGGCATTTCTCAAACTGTGTTCTACCTGTCTCGAGTCATACAGGTGTTTACACATGCTTAGGAAGAAGCTGCTTGCTGATGAAACACGAGAAGATGCTACGCACCGCCTCACCAGTGGGCCAGCACTCAGGCCTGAGAGCCTGGCCGTACACCCTCCAAACCGTGCAATCTAGCCCTCCCCAGATCTTTTTGTTTCTAGAACTCCCAAGGTACACAACTTCATAAAGTTTGGGAAATACACACAGCATAGTGTGAAACTCAATCAAGTTAAGTTTTCTACAAAACATATTGATATGGACTGCTTATTTGTAAGAGCTTAAAATAAAACCTCATAATCTTATGAATAACATTTTCTTTATACTAAGAATGCAATATTTTTTAAGGTTAGTTTAAATAGTCAGTTATGGCTTAGAATCATGTCTTCAACTGGGTATACACATAACACAGACATACATAGGGCTGATTGTGGGATACGTTACCCCACAAGTCTCATTAAAATGTTGCAGAGTGGGTATTACCCCAAGACTGAGGACTTGATTACATTTTAAACAGAGTTTAGGGTTCAAGATAAATCCCCCCTGGTTTGTCTCCCAGTCCTCAGCTGAAAGACGAACTTCTCCAGGAGACAGGCTCGCTGGGCCGAGGCTCTCCCTCAGGCCTGAGGTGCCTGGAGGTGACTCCTGCTGTCCGCCAGGCCCCGCGTGCCCAGCGCAGCAGCACACCCAGCACTGGCAGCCCAGCCACGTCACAGCCACGAGGCCCCCACCCTGGGCAGCCTGCCCAGGCTTCCACCAGCAGGACGAGAAGTAACGGCCGTGGACCTTGCCCTGGGCTGTCCTGAGCCATCCACGCCTCTGCACCGTGACCAACCCTTGATCCCCTGCTCAGAGTGTGCCCTGCCCAGAGGCTGCGGGCACACCTCCTTTCTCTGGTCTCCCTTTCCCAGTCCACTCTGACTTCCCAGGGAGGATGATCCCTGACAGCAAAGAAGGACGACCAGGCAGCCTCCACAGTGACCGGGCTTGCTGTTCACAACCTGTCAGGGGAACTTCATGACCTCCCAGCCAGTTGCTGTAATTCTAATAATGACCTGCCGACACCAAAAGAATCTAAATTTATCCCTGTTCTTCTTACTGCCACTGCTGGCCTTGTCTGTGAGCAGAAGGCTCCTGCTGCCAGTGGCAATCAAGGTGCCCAGGGACTCAGAGTCCCAGACCCGACCTGATGCCCACCAGGCCCAGCTACAGTCACGTGGCCTGTTCTTCCCCTGCTTGGCCTGCACCCCTGGCTGGCCCGGGTCACCAGCCCTGGGGAGCGGGGCCCCCATGGCCTCCTGGCAGACAAGCATGGCTTGGGACCAGTGCTGTGGCCCGCCAGCCTGGCAGGTGCACAGCACGCAAGGACAAGGCACTCAATGGAGCCCGAGGAGGGACCAGCCTGGGAAGAGCCTGTCAGGTGGGGACACGGAGTGGAGCAGGGCCCCTCACAACAGAGGAGGAGGGAAGACGAGCTTGACTTCAGCTTCCACGTGGTTTTCTCTACTCACCATCAGATCGGGGTGGTACTCGGGAGCAGGTGGCCTTAGTATGGCTTCCCTTCAGGAAAACAAGGGACTGACGCCTGTCTGAAAGCCTGAGACTGGCTGTCCTCTATAGTATAGAGATTAACAGACAAGTTAAGGATTTGCTGACTCAAGCTAACCTTGCAAACCAGGAAAACTGACTATGGTTATCAGCACAGGGAAACCAAGGTCAGTCCAGAAATAAAATGATACTACAAAAAACAGCTAAAAGTAACACAAAGAATAGAAAATAAATATAAACCACAGGACAAAACCCATAAAGCAAATAAAGCTAAAAACGTATGAATGCACACTCAAACAGTGCTTTAAACATACCCATGACTCACACCCATCGACTCTCAGCGCGTGTGGACAGGGTCTGGGCTCCCCGGCACCATCAGGGCCGCCTCCTATCTGAGCCTAGCTGCAGAGTCTGCGGTCTGTCTTCACAGGGTTGTCACACACCCACTGATGGTGGGAAGTGCCTACTCACCCACTGGGCAAATGGCCACTGGCATTTGGGAGACTAACTGAAATAGACTCTGAAGTCACCAATTAATAACTATTTTTAAATTTTTTTCCAAAAGAAAAAACTACTCTTGGTGCCCAGTGCATAAAAATCACATGAGACCATTTCACTTCTGTGGTCTTAATTTAATATATGCATCTGCTTGCATATTTACCAAGAAATTCCCAGTAAGACGGAAAACTCCACTTCCCAAAAGTGCCTTTTCTGCAGAACAATCAGCCTTAATGGTATTTTTTATTTGAAAGAATCAATTTATCAACTTAAAAATGATGACAATTATCACATGATTATTTCCTATTAAATAGAACCTGACTCCAGCTGCAGACTCCATGCCCAGCCTGACGTGGCCCAAACCCTCAAGAAGGTATCCTCCTGGTGATTCCAGCCACTCTGACACTAATCAGCGAGGGGCACGTGCAGAGGAAGGGCGCTTTCAGAGAGGAACACTGTCTGACGCACAAACGGACCATCACGTCAGCCACGTCTGCTCTTCTTCCTGAGACACCCTGGCCCTTCACTGCAAAGGGCTGGACTGCCTTCCACGGATACAGAGGCTGTATCTGGCCTGGGGCTCCGGGGACTGGAAACCATCCACGCAGGTGTGAGCTGCACCGCTGCTGAGTCAACATGGGCTCCCGTGTGTGCGCCAGGCTGTACGCAGCACTCCCCCTGGCCATCACCTCTCAAGGGCTGCACGGACTGTGGTGTGTGCCTGTGCTCACTCAGTCACATCCAACTCTTCTGTGACCCCATGGACTGTAGTTTCACTGTCCACAGGATTTCCCAGGCTAGAACACTGGAGTGGGTTGCCATTTCCTTCTCCAGGAGGTCGTCTGAACCCAGGGGTTGAACCTGGGTCCCGTCTCCTGCACTGGTGGGCAGGCTCTTTGGCACTGCACTGTCTGGGAAGCCCACATGGACTGCAGTCCACCCTTTACTCCTGGCATGCAAGAAGGCACTGACACCATGTTCTGACCTGAGGACGGGGTACATGGTGGGTGTCGTGAGGTGGGCAGTGCCAGCGGACACTGGGAAATGAGCTCTGTGCTCCTGTCCCACTCCCCCGCCAGCCGCTGGAGGCACTGGCTACTCCTCAGGGACCCCTCTCTCCTCCCTCCACGCTCTCGTCCTAGGCTCCCATCGCCAGTTACAGGAGGACTGCTCTCAGGGCCTGTCTCCAGTGTGTACTTCTCCTCCAACATCATCCATGTGCCCGCCTGGCTTCCATAGCCGTTAGGAAGAGCACACCAACGCTGAAGTCACCCTTCCGTCCACACTCCAGCCTCCTGCTCCATTTCCTGTTCTGATGAGTGCCCACTCTGCTGCTACCAGTTCATGGCACAGGAATGCAGGACACCCTGCTGCCTTCTCCTCCCATTACCCTACATAATCACAAGTCTTTGTGTTCTTAACTCAGAGCTAACTCTCCAATCTGTCCACATCCAGACCCAGCTCTTCTCGTCTCTTGCGTGGAGCACTATGACGGGCTGCCCTACATCTCCAAATCCATACTGCACACAGTGAAGTGAAGTGAAAGCTGCTCAGTCATGTCTGACTCTGTGACCCCATGGACTAGACAGTCCAAGGAATTCTCCAGGCTGGGATACTGGAGTGGGTTGCTGTTCCCTTCTCCAGGGGATCTTCCCAACTCAGGGATTGAGCCCAGATCTCCCACATTGCAGGCAGATTCTTTACCAGCTGAGCCACCAGGGAAGCCCAAGACGACTGGAGTGGATAGCCCATTCCTTCTCTGGTGGATCTTCCTGATCCGGAAATCAAACTGGGGTCTCCTACACTGCAGGTGGATTCTTTACCAACTGAGCTATCAGGGAAGCAACTACATGCAGGGTAATGACTAAAACAAAACTATCCAAAATAAAAAAAATACACTAGAGGGACTCAACAACAGACTCCATGAAGCAGAAGAATCAGTTAACATGAAGACAATGCAGTGAAACTCATGCAATCACAACAGCAGAAAGAATGAAGAGACTGTGGAGACAGCTTAAGGACTATGAAACCATGTCAAGTGGCCCAACATTCATATTACAGGGCTCCTGGAAGGAGGGGAGAGAGAGAGGGGTGCAAATCTTATGTGAAGAATGTCAAGTGGCCCAACATTCATATTACAGGGCTCCTGGAAGGAGGAGAGAGAGAAAGGGGTGCAAATCTTATGTGAAGAAATAATGACCGAAAATTTCCCTAACCTAGGGGAGGAAACACAGGCAAGATCCAGAAAGTCCAGAGAATTCAAAACAAGAGGAACGCAAACAGACCCTGGTGGCTCAGCAGTAAAGAATCTGCCCGTACCAAGACACTTTACAACCACAACATCAAAAGTTAAAGACAAGGAGAAAATATTAAGAGCACCAAGAGAAAAGACAACCAGTTAAGTAAAAGAGATTTATAAATCTTCTTATAAGACTATGAGCAGATTTTTAAGCAGAAACTTTGTAGGCCAGAAAGAAAGAACAAAGAAAGAAAGTGAAGTTGCTAAGTCATGTCTGACTCTTTGTAACCCGATGGACTGTAGTCTACCAGGCTCCTCAGTCCATGGAATTTTCCAGGAAAGAGTACTGGAGTGGGTTGCAATTCCCTTCTCCAGGGGATTTTCCTGACCCAGGGATTGAACCCGGGTCTCCTGCACTGCAGGCAGACGCTTTATTATCTGGGCCACCAGGGAAGCCCAAGCCAGAAGAAAGTAAGATAAATGCAAAGTGCTGAAAGTAAAAAATCCAACCAGGAATTCTCTACCCAGAAAGATTATCATTCAAAATTGAAGAGGAGATTAAGAGTTTCTCAGATTAAAAAATGCTACAAGAGTTCAGATTACCACTAAACTGGCTTTACAAGAAAGATTAAAAGGACTTCTTTAAGCTGAAAAGAAAGGGCGATAACTGGTAATAAGAACACAGATGAAGAAACACATTCCACTGAGGAAGTAAAGATAAAATAATGGTAGTGAATTAATCATTTGTAAAGTTAATATGGGGATTCCCAGGCGGCACAGTGGTAAAGAATCTACAAGGCCATGCAGGAGACACAAGAACTGTGGGTTCAATTCCTGGGTCAGGAATATCTCCTGGAGTAGGAAAGGGCAACCCACTCTAGCATTCCTGCCTCGAAAATCCCATGGACAGAGAAGCCTCGTGGGCTACAGTCCATGGGTTCCAAAGCATCAGACAAGACTGAGCACAGCAGCAAAGATAATATGAGGATTAAAACAGAAAAGTAGTAGAAATACTCATGATTAAAATAATTAGTTAAGGGACACATAAGAAGATGTAAAATATGACATCAAAAACACAAAAAAACGGAGGAGGCAGAGAGTAACAAAAATGTTGAGCTTTCCAATGGGATCAGACTTAAACTGCTGTCAATTTAAAAGAGACTGTTACAGACATATGTTATATACACTCCTCATGGTAACCAAAAAGCAAAACCTATAGAAAATACACAAAAGATAAATGATTTAAGACTACCACTAAGGAAAGTCATCAAGTCACAAAGGAAGAGAGAACAGAGAACTACAAAACAGCCAGAAAAAAATGAACAAAATGGCAAAAAGCACATATCAATAATGACTTTATATGTGAATACACTAACCACTCCAATCAAAAGACAGAGTGGCCAAATGGATTAAAAAATAAGACTCATCTATATGCTGCCTATGAGAGTCATTTTAGATGTAAGGACACATCTAAAAGTGTGTCCTTTTGAAAGTGAAGGAATGGAAAAAGATATTCCATGCAATGAAAACCAAAATAAAGCTGGAGTAGCTGTAATTATATCAGATGAAATGACTTTTATTTAATAAAAGACAAAGAAAGGCACTATGTAATGTACAGTGGCCCATTCAAGGAGATAGAAAATTTGTAAATATTTATGCACCCAACATAGAGCATCTAAATTTATAAAGCAAACATTAACAGACCTAAAGGGAGAAATAAGACAGTAGTACAACAATAGTAACGGGACTTTAATACCCCACGAACATCAATGAACGGATCATCCATGCGGAAAGTCAATGAGGACACATGGAGCTTCCCTGGTGGCTCAGTGGGAAAGAATTCCCCCTACCAATGCCGGCGACGTGGGTTCAACCCCTGGTGTGGGACGATCCCACACACCACAGGGCAAGTGAGCTTGCGCACCACAACTACTGAGCCTGGACGCCAGAGTCGAGGACTGGCAGCTACCGAGCCCACGCACCACACCTGCTGAAGGCACACCCCTGGAGCCTGCGCTCCACAATGAAAGAAGCCTGTTTACTGCGACTAGAGGGTAGTCCTCGTTCCACTCAACGAAAGAAAAGCCCGCACAGCAAGAAAGACCCAGCTCAGAAAAAAAAAATATACAAAATTATAAAAACAAAACTTTCCTGATGTTCTAAAAATATTCACTGACATGTGATTTTTTTTTTTTTTTTTAAAGAAACATCAGCTTTACACAGTGTTAAACCAGATGGAGTCAACAGACATTTACAGAACATTCTTTCACAAAGCTACAGAAAATATTCTTCTCAAGTAGACGTGGAACATTTTCCAAGTTAGAGCATATGTTAGGCTGAAAAATACACCTTATTTTAACAGGACTGAAATCTTATCAAGCATCTATTCTGACCACAATGGTATAAAACTAGAAATTGATTACATGAAGAAAACTGGAAAATCCACAAATAGAGATTAAAGAAGCTACTGAGTAACCAACAGGTCAAAGAAGAAATCAAAGGAGAAATAAAAGTATTTTCAGACATGAAAATGAAAATTTAACATACTAAAACTTATGGGATGCAGCAAAAGCAATTCCAAGAGGGACGTTCATAGTGATAAAGTTCACACTTCAAGAAACAAGAAAAATCTGAAACAACCTAACTTTATATCTCAAGGGACTAGAAAAATGAGAATAAAGCAACCCAAAGTTAGTGGAAGGAGGGAAAATAGTCTTAGAGCAAAAATAAATGAAATAGAGACTAAAAAGACAATAGAAATAGATCAACAAAACTAAAAGCTGGTTTTCTGAAAGGAAGAACAAAATTAACAAACCCTTAGTTGGACTCACCAAGAAAAAGAGAATTAAATAAGTAAAATCAGAAATGAAAGAGGGACTACTACTAGCAATACCACAGAAATATGAAGGATCACAGGAAACTAAACAATTATATGCCAAGAAACTGGACAACTAGAGGAAATGGATAAATTCCTAAAAGCATACTATCTACCAATACTGACCTAGAGATGACACAGAAAATCTGAACAAAACAATTACTAATATGGAGATGAATTAGTAATCAAAAACCTCCCGACTAAGGAAAGTCCGAGACAGGAGGGCTGCATTGGTGAATTCTATCAAACATTCAAAGAACACTTCTCAAATTATTTAAAAAAACAGAAAAGAAGGGAACTTGTTTAAATTCATTTTGTGAGGCAAGCATGACCCTGATTAACAAAAACAAACAAGGATACCACAAGAAAACTATAGGAAAATATCCCTAATGAACATAGATACAAAAAACCTCAAAAAAATATTAGCAAACTGAATTCAAAAATACATTAAAAAGATCATCACTATGATTAAGCAAGATTTACTCCAGGGATGTGAGCACCATTGGACATCTGCAAATCAATGTAATTAATACACTACATTAATAAAAGGAAGCACTGATCATCTCAATACACACAGAGACAGTTGTTCAACAAAATTCAATACCCATTCATGATAAAGCTCTCAACAAAGTGGGTACAGAGAGGATGCACCTTGACATAATATAGGCCATACATACAAGCCCACAGCTAACATCATAACATCATAAGCATGAGAAGGTGAAAGCTGTTTCTCTACGATCAGGAACAAGACAAAGATGCTCTCTCTAACCACTTTTATGCAACATAGTATTAGAAGTCCTAGTCAGAGAAATTAGGAAAGATAAAGAAATAAAAGATATCCAAGTTGGAAAGGAAGAAGTAATATGCCATTAATTGCAAATGGCATTATATAGAAAACCTTAAAGACTCCACCAAAAAACTACTAGAACTAGTAAACTGAGTAAAGGTGCAGAATTCAAAAATAATACACAAAAATCTGCTGCATTTCTACACCCTAACAATGAACTAAGGAAGAGAAATGAAGGAAATAATCCCATTTACAATGGTCTCAAAATAATACCTGGGAATAAATGTTAAGTAAAGAATTTGTATAGTAAAAAACTCTAAGACATTAATGAGAGAAATTGAATAAAACAGAAATACATGGATGATTTTCTATGCTTATAGACTGGAAGAGTTAATATTGTTTAAAATGTCCATACTATCCAAAGTAATATACAAGTTCAATGCAATCCCTATCAAACTTCCAACAGTATTTTTAACAGACATAGAATAAACAATTCTAAAATTTGTATAGAACCATAAAAGACCCTGAGTAGCCAAAACAATCTGAAGAAAGACTAACAGAGATAGAGGCGTCATGCTCCTTGATTTCAAAGTATATATCAAAGTTACATCATCAAAACAGTATGATGTTAGCATTAAAAGCAGATCAATGGAACAGCACAGAGAGATGAGAAATAAACCCATACAAACATAGTTAATTAATTTATAACAAAGGAATCAATAATATACAATGGGGAAAGGCCAGTGCCTTCAGTTAATGGTGTATGGAAAACTAGACAAGCCACACACAAAGAATGGAAAACTATGCTACACCGTATATAGAAATTAACTCAAAGAGATTAAAGACTTGAACATAAAATTTGAAATAATAAAACTTCTAGAAGAAAAAATAGGTAAGCTCCTTGACACTGGTCTTGGTGATTGTTTTGATTCAGATGCCAGAAGCCAAAGGAACAAAAAAATAAAAAAATTGGGCCCACACCAAACAAAAAAATCTTCTGTCCAGCAAAGACAACCATCAACACACTGAAAAGGCAATCTACGAAGGAGAAGAAAATATTTACAAATCATGTATCTGATAACGGGCTAATATCCAAAATATACAAGGAACTCATACAACTCAAACGCAAATAAAAAAAAGAACCCAATCAAAAAATGGGCAGAAGATATGAATGAACATTGTTCAAAGAAGACACACAGATGGCCAACAGGTATATGAAAAGGTGCTCAACATCACTAATCATCAGACAAATGCAATAAAAACCGCAGTGAGATATCACTTCACATCCATCAGAACGGCTCTTATCAAAAAGACAGGAAATAACAAGTGTTGGTGAAGATGTGGAGAAACAGGAACCTCCTACACTGTTTGGGGGAACATAAATTGGTGTAGACGCTACAGAAAACAGGAGAGATGTTCCTCAAAAAATAAAACATAGGCCTATCATCTGATCCAGCAATTCCACGCCTGAGGATTATTTGCTTAAATAAAGCAAAAGCACTACCATGGAAAGATGCACACACCACCCTGTTCACTGCAGCGCTGTTTACAAGAGCGAAGACACAGAAGCAACCTAAGTGTCCACCGACAGGTGTGGATAAAGAAAACATGATACACACAGGAATGTTATTAAGTCATAAAAGGAATGATACGTTACCACTTGCGACAATATGGATAGACCTCTCCGGCATTATCCGGAAGAGAAATCAGTCAGTCAGAGAAAGATACACTGTCTAATCTGACATACACACATACATATGTACATAAACACCAAGCTCAGTGATATACAGAGAACAGATTGGTGGCTGCCAGAGGCAGGGGGTGAGTGGTGGAGAAATGACGGACTGTTTTTGTTCTTTTTCTTTTAAAGTTTAAATGCATTGAAAGAAAACCAAAATCCCCCACTATGACAGCGGCCGTGCTGCTCCCTAACTCTCACGAATCTGGGCATGTGTGCCTGGGCTGCCCCCTGCCCTCGTCCTGACGCACACACACAGGTCCTCTTCTCTGTCATCCCAAGTGTGCAGGCACAGCACACAAGCGCTCTCTGCATGGAGGGCTCTTGCACTCCCCTTCTCCATGACTCGCATCTCATTTAAACGCTGCCTTTGGGGAGGCCTCTTCTCATGGAAGCCTCCTCTGACCCACTTGTACGGCCAGCTCTGCTTTCACGCTCCCATAGCTTGTGGCCTCTTTCCTTAGTGGTCCTCCTCTCTGTTCCAAACAAGTATAATTACTCACTCAACACCAGCCTCCTCCACTGGACTGTGGATTTCAGAAGGGCAAGGAGAATATGTCTTGATTTCTTACTGCTGTGTTCCCAGCGCTGGTCTCAACATGTAATTTCTGAAGGGAAAACATGGCTGGTGGAAAGCCTGTGAACTGAGAAAGTCCAAGGCCAAGGCCAGAGTACTAACATGGAGGATCTTGGCTCCTTAGCCCTCCCCAGCTGGTGTGAAGGGGATCAAAGAACCAAGACTCCCTAAGCTTCTGAGAAAGGCCTCTCACTTTCATTTTTCCTTTAGAAACTTTTTTCCTTTTTGGTTTGCATTTCATTTTGGCAACTGGGTAACTCAAAAGACCCATGTGCATCTCCATCATGGCCCTGTTCCTAGAGAGCAAGGGGTCCAAGTGGCAAAGGGCCTGAAGAGATCAGACCCACTGCATGAGAAAGAATCACCCCTAAGGGGACCTGGGAGCCTCTTACGGGTGGAGGGGCTGCGAAGCCAACAGACGGAGACAAACAACTGCACTCACACAGGCATCCAGCCCAGCCTCCAACACTCGCGTGCCGAGTCGTGAGACTTCAGAGGTTTATGTAGATCTTACGGAATTACTAATCTTAGAATTGGAAAAGAAAAAGCATTTGAGTGGTTATCAGACTGGATGACTTCGGTCCCTGAAGAACTATGCATTAACAAGATCCAGTAATGTGAAAGAATTCCCATTCTTTAGTTTAACAGAAGTGAGAGCTCAGCCAACTTCCCGTGTATTTCAGCCAGCTCAGTTAGGGTGTAGCCTTTCTACAACAACCAAAGCAACTCCTCGGTGTAACAGGTCTCAAGCATTCTGCGGTTTCTGCTGTTCAGTCACTAGGTTGTGTCTGACTCTTTCCGACTGCACGGACTGTAGCATGCCAGGCTTCCCTGTCCTTCATCCCAGGATTCGCTCAAACTCATGTCCATCCAACCATGCGAGCACTTCAAGTTCAGTAAACCCTTCACACTGAAACAGAAGCAACCAGGTTGCCAGTTTAAGTCAATACTTTAAAATATTCCGCAGAAGAACTATATATAAAGGATGAGGTTTAGCAAAAAGGTATGATTACTTTTCTTCACAAACATCCATTTAAATTTTAACATAAATCATATTTAGTAGACATACTAAAACATTCACTAAATATCACACAAAACCTGTTCTGATATGGTTAGAATTGGCATCTCAAAAAATTCATATATCCTATTTAACCACTCACTTCCCAGGAAATTATAAGGCAGCAAGGTCTTCAGCTAACATACCCAGGCTCTGCCCTATTCTGCTCTGACATCAAGCTGACGTGGACAGACCCAGAGCCCCGCCCTTTGAGTTCTCCCCCCCAGTGCCCCCCAAACTGATGCAGCAGGAAGAGCAAGGCAGAGGGTGGACGTCAGCCCGGAGACCTGGCACTCACAGCTCCTGTTGGCCGGGTTACGCTGCAGGGCGGCAGGCATCCCAGGATGTCACCTTAGCAAAGACAGACAGCTCAAAGGAAGGTGTGTATGGGGCTGCCCACAGGAAGCTCTGCTGGTGGCAGAGAAACCCAATGTCCCTGGAAGATGCTGAGGAGATTGTCAAGCTGAGAAGGGTGATTCATTTACCTTTTCAAATCAGGATGTGGGATGTGAGACTCATCCTGGGCAGGGTGGGTCATGCAGGAAGGGCTTGGGGACATGTTTGTGGGACGAGGGGCAGAGGAAGCGCAGCACAGGGCGTGCTCTCAGCCCAGGACCCCTGAGAGGCAGCTGCAGGTGCTCGGCACAGCCCCGGGGCTGAGAGAGAGAGGCTGGCCAGGGCTGCCCTCATCCTGGAGAGAGCTCTGACGCCACCGTGCAGGCGCGAGCGTGAGCTGTCACCAGCCAGATGCACACCACATGCAGCGCCCCTCTGGCCGTGGGCTCCCTGAGACTAGAAGAGGATCCTGCTGGAGGGAGGGGATGGCACTCCACGCGTGAGGTCATTCCTACACACAGGTTTTCAAAAGTAAAAACGCAGCATTAAATAAAAAACAACCAGACACACGGGGACACAGGATAACAGGAACAAAACCCAGCAGAAACAAAGACCAGGTCACATCCAGAGGTTCTGGAGGTTGGAGCTACAGGGTACACACTTGAAATAACTGGGGTTTATTACATTCAAGAAGAATAAAAAGCCAAGATTACAAGTTGGGAAGAACTGCCAACTATTTTTAAAAAACCAGACTGGAAAAATAAGTTACTAAAATAATGCATTCTATCATTGTTGTTTGGTTGCTAAGCTGTGACCAACTCTTTGTGACCCTGTGGACTGTAGCTCACCAGGCTCCTCGTCCATGGGATTTCCCAGGTATGAAGAGGTTTAAAACCAAATCCAACAAAGAAGGGGAAAAAAGTGAACTGTTAGAGAGATGAGACAAAATATAGAGCATCTGCCAGTTTCCACAGCTTTAAATACACACTAGGGCTGATCTCAAAATACCACTCTGAGGACTGAAAGAGCGCTGAGAGCCCCAGCAACACACCGTTACCAAGATGAGCTCAGGGTGCAGACGACAGTGACGTCAGCACGGAGACTGGAAGCGGCGAGCTGTGAGCAGTTACCTTTCTAAATGCAATGGACTTAACTGTAAGTTCACATAATTTAATTTTTAATAACAACTTGCTTGACAACCAGTCCACAAAATTCTTGTAAATTAAAGAATAGGCTCTCCTGAGCCACCACACCCGGTATCAGCATGAAGTGAAAGTGAAAGTCGCTCAGCTGTGTCCGACTCTTTGCGGCCCCATGGACTAAACAGTCCATGGACTTCTCCAAGCCAGAATACTGGAGAGGGTAGCCTTCCCCTTCTCCAAGGGATCTTCCCAACCCAGGGATCAAACCCCGGTCTCCTGCATTGCAGGTGGATTCTTCACCAGCTGAGCCACAAAGGAAGCCCAGTATCAGCATACTGCTGCCTAAATGATACTATTCAGGCAGAGAAAAATGATCACAGCAAGAATACTCGTGATATAGAAGGAATGAAAAGCAACCAAAAGGTAAATCTGCATGTAAATCAAAAGCAATATTGGCTGCATTTAGAATATTTTGAAGTGCAGTACACTGAGGTAAATTTTACACACGGTATGCTAGTTGCTCAGTTGTGCTGGACTGTCTGCGACCCCATGGACGTGTAGCTTGCCAGGCTCCTCCATCCATGGAGTTCTCCAGGCAAGAGTAGCGGAGTGGGTAGCCATTCCTTTCTCCAAGGGAATCTTCCTGACTCAGAGATCGAATCTGGTCTCCTGTATTCCAGGCAGATTGTTTACTGTCCGAGCCGCCAAGGAAGCTCACAGTATGCAGCACAATCCACCTTTTAAGTGCACAGCTCAGCGAGTGCTGACCCAGGGTCACTGAACCACCACAGCGGTTGAGGCCCTTATTCCTGGAAGAGCTCTGGGAGCTTGTGTCTTTCAATAATTTGTCCATTTAATATAGTTACCACATTCACTGCTACAGAATTGTTCATGATACTTCCTTATTATTTTTTGATGTCTGTAGGATCTGTACTGATTTCCCTTTTCAATACCAACATGGGTCATTTGTATTGCTCTCTCTCCTTCTGGTTAGAGTTTTACCATTTTTATTGATATCGTCAAAAAACAAGCTTTTCATTTTCTCTTTTTGCCCCTTTTTTCAATTTAATCGATTTCTGCTTTTTATTATTGCCTTTCTTCCAGTTGGTCTAGGTTTACATTTTCTCCTCCATTTATAGTTCCTTACAGTGAAAGCTAAATCAAGGGTTTACAAACTATGGCCATGCTGAGAATATTTTCCAAAAAGTTGAGGAAACACTAATTCAGTACAACCTGAAGTGGAATCTGCTATGACGTATTATAAGAGATGGTGACAAAAATGTGTACAGCAGAAAAAGTCTTAGTTGGACAAACCAACAAAGCTTATTAAAACGTAAGGCATTTAAACCCGTTTAAACAAGGTCATTTATTGCTATTAACCATCAGCAAGGACACTGTAGGAGACATGTGAATCTATCATATGAATGAGAAGGTGTGACAGTCTAATCTAGGCGACATGTGACTCTATCATATGAATGAGAAGATGTGACAGTCTAATCTAGGCGACATGTGACTCTATCATATGAATGAGAAGGTGTGACAGTCTAATCTAGGCGACATGTGACTCTATCATATGAATGAGGTGTGACAGTCTAATCTAGGTGACATGTGACTCTATCATATGAATGAGAAAGTGTACCAGTCTAATCTACTTCATTTGCTCATGTGTACTTAGCTATTTCAGTTTTGTGAAAGTCTGTCTGAAATAAAAATTGGATATCCTGAATTTCTCTACCACAGAACATGTTGATAGCCTAGAAGCAGAAAATGTCCTACAGTAATTTTTATATTTCAGAGTTCATATTGAAATTTTTTTCCATCAGAACTGCCTTAACCACTTTTACCAAAACGAAATATCTTTGGAAATCAGCTTTTTATGCAGACTTGATGCTTCTTAATAAATTAAACCTAAAATTACAAGGCAAAACACATATGCTTACACTGCAGTCAAGTTGCTCTGATGACAAGTTAACATTCTTTGAATCATAATAAAAGTCAAGCAGCTTTATAAACTTCTCAAGATCTCCATTCCCACACATATTTGTAGTAGACATATTTTCTGGGCACAAATTGCTGTTCCAGCAGCTTTTGTTGGATCCCAAGACAAGTACAAAGGAAATTTCCATGTTTCAAAATTCTTTTAAATGTACAACTGAAGAGCTTTCACTTAATCTTTAATTGGAAGTGACTAATTTGCAGTGTAATGACATTCTAAAAGAAAAACATCAAGAGAAGAATCTAACAGAATTTTATACATGCCTTCTACGGGATGAAAACACACTAAAATTATGGGTCTACAGATTGGTATCAGAGAAGAAATCAATGAAATAGAAAACAGGAGAACAACAGAAAAAATTAATGAAACCAGAAGTAGCATCTCGAGTAAAATGATTAAATTGATAAACATCCAGCCAGAATGATCAAGACAAAGAGAGACTGGATTCTTTCTCCCTAAAATTGGGAAGAAGATACGGCTGTCTGCTCTCATCACTTCTATTTAACATGTACAGGAGAACCTAGTCAGTATAACAGTCAAATAAAATAAGGTATTTTAAACAATTAACCAAAATAAAGCTGGAAACCTAGTGCTCCATAATTTAGATTTTCCCGTAAACAAAATGATAGGTCAGGGCCCTCTCAGTAGCACACAGCAACATTCTTTTAAGGAAGTACTTACTGTACTAAAGTGTACATGCCATTTACATTAGATATGGGACTTCCCGGGTGGTGCTAGTGGCTAAGAACTCGCTTGCCAATGCAGGAGATGTAAGAGACACGGGTTTGCTTCCTGAGTCAGGAAGATCCCCTTGAGGAGGGGATGGCAAGCCACTTCAGTATTCTTGCCTGAAAAATCCCATGGACAGAGGAGCCTTGTGGGCTACAGTCCATGGGCTAAGAGAGTCGAACACGACTGAAAGAAGTCAGCAGGCACACATACAGAATAACTATAAATCATTACTGAGAAAAATTCAGACAACTTCAATAAATGGAGAAATAAAATTTATAGATGTGATGGCTAAAAACTGAAAAGATGTCCATTTGCCTCAAACCAATCTGCAGCTTTTTTTCTTTAAAAAAATTACTTTGGAATAGGACAAACTAATTCTAAATGTACATGATAATGAAAATGTCTTGGCCAAAAATAGCCAAGATAATTGTAGAAAGAATAATTAGGGCACTTTGTGTTCTCCTAAAAGCTACAAAGATCAAGACAGTGTGATGCTGTGGAAGAACAGACAGACCAGTAAGCAGGAATGGAGAACTGAGAAACAGACTCATTTAGTTCCTGACACGGAGGGTGGTATCACTGAACAGATGTGGAGACAGAATGGACTTCTCAATTAATGAATCAGATATTGTCTACACTTTACAGTATAAAACACTATCAAACAAAATCAGTTCCAAGAATCCTGTAGCTCTAAATGTAACAGCAAAAGACAACAGCTTCCAGAATAGGAACAAGCAAATTACGGCTTGTGGAATACGTCCACCCACAAGCGGAGAATGTAACAGGGACCACAAGTGGTCACAAAGATTAAAATATTTATTCACCAGCCCTTTACAGAAAAAGCTTGCCAACCTCTGTTCTCAAAGATAATCAGGAGAATATCTCCATTATCTTCTGAGAGAGAAAAGACTTCTTAAACATGACAAAAAAACACTAACCATAAATTAAAAGACTGATAAAATTTGATCACTTCAAAATTAAGAACTTCTATTCATCAAGACACTACTAATAGAATGTAAAGGTAAGCCACAAAACACAAGAGGCATCAACATATACAGCTAAAGGACTCATACCCAGAATCCATAAAGAATTCCTGCATAAACCAATGAGGAAAGACAACCCACTAAGAAAGCAGATGAGTCTCCACAAACATTTCAATATACTGTCCTTATTCTGTCAGACTATCTGCATACTATTCTTCTTCCTGTGTCTCCACCCATGTGTATTTTTTAAAATTACACTGAAAAAAAGACACATTCCATTACTTATCAAAGAGGTGCACACAGAACTGGTCCACGGATGAACAAGCACAGCATCAGAGCAGAACAGAGCCCCTGTACAGAACCATATACGGCCCCTGTACAGACCCATATACAGCCCCTATACAGACCCATATACAGCCCCTGTACAGACCCTTATACAGCCCCTATACAGACCCATATACAGCCCCTGTACAGACCCATATACAGCCCCTATATAGACCCATATACAGCCCCTGTACAGACCCATATACAGCCCCTATATAGACCCATATACAGCCCCTATATAGACCCATATACAGCCCCTGTACAGACCCATATACAGCCCCTATACAGACCCATATACAGCCCCTGTACAGACCCATATACAGCCCCTATACAGACCCATATACAGCCCCTGTACAGACCCTTATACAGCCCCTATATAGACCCATATACAGCCCCTGTACAGACCCATATACAGCCCCTGCTGCAGCTAAGTCACTTCAGTCGTGTCCGACTCTGTGCGACCCCACAGACAGCAGCCCACCAGGTTCCTCCATCCCTGGGATTCTCCAGGCAAGAACACTGGAGTGGGTTGCCATTTATACAGACCCATATACAGCCCCTATATAGACCCATATACAGCCCCTGTACAGACCCATATACAGCCCCTATACAGACCCATATACAGCCCCTGTACAGACCCTTATACAGCCCCTATACAGACCCATATACAGCCCCTGTACAGACCCATATACAGCCCCTGCTGCAGCTAAGTCACTTCAGTTGTGTCCGACTCTGTGTGACCCCATATATGGCAGCTCAACAGGCTCTGCCATCCCTGGGATTCTCCAGGCATACAGCCCCTATACAGACCCATATACAGCCCCTATACAAACCAATATACAGCCCATATACACACCATATAAAGGCCATATACACACCATACACAGCCCCTATACAGACCCATATACAGCCCCTGCTGTGGCTAAGTCACTTCAGTCGTGTCCGACTCTGTGCGACCCCACAGACAGCAGCCCACCAGGTTCCTCCATCCCTGGGATTCTCCAGGCAAGAACACTGGAGTGGGTTGCCATTTATACAGACCCATATACAGCCCCTGCTGCTGCTAAGTCACTTCAGTCGTGTCCAACTCTGTGCGACCCCACAGACAGCAGCTCAACAGGCTCTGCCATCCCTGGGATTCTCCAGGCATACAGCCCCTATACAGACCCATATACAGCCCCTATACAGACACATACACAGCCCATATACACATCATATACAGACCCATATATAGCCCCTATACAGACCCACACAGGAGGCTGGAACAAAATGAAGCAGACATTTCAGGTAAAAGGGTGGAGGACCACACACAGCGGGAAAGGCGGTGTGTAAACCAACACCTATGTAAGACAGCTTCATATCAGACCGCATCTCAGATCACACAAAAGCAACTTATGGACAAATTAACAATATTAAAACTGTAAGAGCATCATTAGCAAAAGATAATAGCATTTGAAATCTTAAGGTAGTAATGATATTTCAAAGCAAGATCCAAAACTCTAAAGCTCCAATGGAACATTTGTCAGACCAGACAACACAAAAATTTAAAACTCCAGTGTGCCAAGGGCACCTTTAGAAACTAGGATAAAATATTTTTAAGTTATCAGACAAAGTACTAACAGCCACACTTTAGAGAAAGTTACTAAAGTAAAAAAATAAAGACAAATGGGGATAAGTGAAGACCATGTCTAAGAAAACTAAATGAGAAAAAAATCACAGCAGGCTAATAAACGTAAGAAGCATGACTTCGACAGTTAAAGAAATGTCATTTTTAAAAGAAATAGGTCATTTTAAAATGTCATATGAAGCTTCAGAGAAACTGATACCCTTTACCCCTGTTAGCGATTATAAACGGGCACAGCCTCTTGGTAGGGTATCTGGGCTGTATCCAACAAAATTTCAAGTGTGTGCATGCCCTTTGCTTAGCAGTTCTTTTTCTAGGAGTCTATCCACAGAGATACTTGCATATGATACAGAAATACAGACATGCATGAATGTTCATGATAACACTGCAAGAACAAAGGACGTTGGCTATCAACTAGATTTCCAAAGAAAATGGGAAGAGTTAATAAAGTATAGTAATTACTAATACAGAACAATGTGCAGCTATGAAAAACTGATGATTATTAGAAGTCCTGACCACAAAATAATGTACTATATACACCTTTCTGGTACTTTGGCCACCTCATGCGAAGAGTTGACTCGTTGGAAAAGACTCTGATGCTGGGAGGGATTGGGGGCAGAAGAAGGGGACGACAGAGGATGAGATGGCTGGATGGCATCACTGACTCGATGGACGTGAGTCTCAGTGAACTCCGGGAGTTGGTGATGGACAGGGAGGCCTGGCATGCTGCGATTCATGGGGTCGCAAAGAGTCGGACATGACTGAGCGACTGATCTGATCTGATCTGATGTAAGGTTTTATTAACAAAAATAGAAACAGATTTGCAATCAAGAGTGATTGTCTCTGGAAAGAGGATTTTTGTATTTCCACATTTGAAAAATTTTAAATAAATGTGTGCTGCTTTACAAATTTTCAATTCAAAGAAAGGAAAAAGAACTTAAGAGCAAGAGTGACACACAAGCATGTCCCAGAAAGAAAAGCAAATCGTGCTGGAGACAGAAATGGTCTTCCCTGTTCATGAAGGGCCAGCATAAGCATTTCACTCACATGATGGAAACGCAAGTGGGGAGAGGTGGTAGGGAGAAAAGAATCAAGTCCAGGGCTGACCGCAGGCAGGGCACCCCTTGCAGCTGGAGCAGAAATTGAGCTCGGAGCAGAGAAGGGTGCTTCCACATTCCCACCCCAAGAAGGGCTCTGGAGGCTTGTTTCTTTCTTTTTAAAAATCTCAGCGTGGAGGGGAAAACTGCCGTCTGCGGGCACAAACTCTGCTGCCTTCTTCCCCGGGCGTTCAGTCCAACGTCAGCCTCTTGGGAAGAGGCTCGTCCATCCAGGACGCAGGCCGTACTGCCAGGACCACCGCACCACACTTGCGGAAAGCTTGGGGAGTATTCCAATGGACAAAAGGCCGACAGCAGCATGTGCCCTGGCCGACCAAAAGGAAGGATTAATGTGCAAGTGCTTAGAAATGAGACAACTGCAAGGGAGATGAAACAGGACTGGATAAAAGCGGAAGAAGAGAAAGGAGGAAATTATAAACTTAGATCCGAAAAGAGAAACGGACTGCTGGAATCCGTAGTAAAAGAATTAAAATGTCACACAAAATGATGTCCACTCTTCTAGAAGGAAAAAAAACAACAGAAAACCACGGGCCACCACAGGGTGAGTCCTGTCGTCTACCAGCAGCTGGTGTCACTGCAGAGAGGTCAGCGAGGAGGAGCAAGGACAGGGGTCACCCTTGCAGCCCCCTCCAAGGGTTAGGTCCGTAGCTCTGTGTTTCCTGTTAAGCAGTTTAAAAACTGATCTTCACGTGGGACTTCAGTTCAAGCTCGGACATTTTATTTTTACTGCTGTTTTTATATGTCAGTCTATTAATACTCGAATACTTTTTCTGTAGATTAACATTGTTTCGAGAAAGCTCTTCTGGCAGCTACTAATGGAATATTTTAGGGCTAAACTGCTCTTCAAAATTTCATTAGTCATTAAATAAATAATGCCAGTAGCCTTGGAATACCATGCAGGATTGTGACTTCAGTGCTTTTCTCATGAACAAGTGTGATCGTTCATGCTCTCCGGAGAGTTCAGCCAAGAACCCAAATGCATAACACCGCCGATACAGGGCCAGATCTGTTCTAGCTGCAAGCAAAAGCACGCGAAAAATAAACAGGCCCCGAAACGGTTTCACCAGGTCTTTGCTGAAATAAGAACATAAAATATTGAAAGCTAAGGATGGTTGCTGCAACCACGAAATCCAAAGCAAGTGTATTAGAATAGCATTAACGTCTACAGAGGGAATTTTGGCCACACGTGGGAAATTCTGGGGGCTGTCAAAGCCTGCACCTTCGGCGCCACAGAGGACATGGCCAGGGAAGGAAAGTGTGCGAGTCACTAAGAGAGGGTGCACGCAGGCCTGAGAGTGTTTGTAAACAGAGGGTGCAATTCAGCAAGCCAGTCAGGTTAATAAATTATGACACAGAAATGTGGAATTAATTTCATTTCAATCAACCAAACTTACTTTCTTGAAAGATAATTTTTTCCAGGACATGTCAAATCCTTGCAGAACCCCAGTGGATAGAGGGAGATCCTGCTTTTAAAAGCAGACTAGGCTTCAAGACTCAAAGCATGATACAGATATCTGGGTACGGGAAAACCTCATTGATGTTAATGGGAATAGCATGGGCTTTCCAAGCAAGATTTTCAAATGCAGCAGTTAAAAATCCTCCTGAATTAGAATCAAATACTCTTCTAAGAGACCCTGGCAGGCCAGCACAGCGCGTACCAGGCGTGTCACATGCCATTCAGCATTTGGGTGTTGCTCTCAATGCGTATTTTCTGAAACAAATAGAGTAGCAGGTCTGTCTGTTTAAGACGGTGAGGCAAGGAGAGCTGCCCGCTGCTGGTCAGCAACAGCCGTGCGGGTCTGACGGTGCGGCCCTCTCTGCCCGATCTCGGGGACAATCAACCGCAGAGCCGTCCACCTGCTACGCTGACAGCCAGGAGCCCTCCTCCACTCTTGCTCCTTAGTTGGGATTCGCTGATGGGAGGAAAGGAAACTGAAGTCTCTCAGTCGGGTCTGACTCTTGGAGACCCCATAGACTGTAGCCCACCAGGCTTCTCTGTCCATGGGGTTTTCCAGGCAAGAATACTAGAGTGGGTTGCCATTTCCCTCTCCAAGGGATCTTCCCAACCCAGGGATTGAACCTGAGTCTCCTGCATTGTAGGCAGGCGCTTTACCACCTGAGCCACCAGGGGAGGGGACACTCACAAATAGGTCTTTTTAAAACACAGAAGCGAAAGCAAATACAAAACCAGTGTGCAGTGCCAGGCAGAAAGCTACCTTTAGGCTCTGAAAGACCGGTGGGGTGCAATGATCTTTAGGGGAGCGCGGAGGGACCCTACCAATTTCAATACCACATCAAATAGACATTTATAAGAATTTTCTGAGCCAAAGAAAACAGGATGGGGTGGCCAACTAGGGAAGAGCTGCCTGAGACTCGCACCCGAGACGGAGGCTCCTGGTTCAGAGGGTGAGACATGCTCAGGCCCTGCCGCCTGGTGTGGGCACAGGGCTCCTACAGGTGCCAGCAGCCTCGGGCCTCCCAGACAGTCCAGCTGGCCCTCCTGGCACAGCCTCCTCCCCTAGGACCTCAACGCTCACCACCTGACTTCAAGGATGCCCCGTCCCTGGCCTCCCCCAACACCCCCATCCTGCGGGAGAGGCCCCCTGCACTCGGCCGATGTGCTGAACAGAGTCTGCAGATCTACCTCCTCTCCTGCTCCCGCCTGCCCCACCTCCACCCCCAGCCAGGACGGGAGCACCCGCAGCACCAGGTTTTGATGGGTTTTGTCTGCTGGATCTCTGTATTCCTAGAATGCAGTGGGGCCGCATGAAGTATCTGTTAAATGACTTAAAGCTAGTCTATCTCTGGTATGTTTTATGAAAAATTACTTGCCAATAAATAATTGGCCACACACATGCAGTTCCTGAGTGTTCAGTGGGATGCATCAGGCTGGAAGGAAACACTGACGCGCATCAGGAGAACGGAAGCCCCAGGGCCATAGGCAGGCAAACACGCCGAGTCCCCAAGATAAGGTCTGCATCTGCAGATGAGACAGAGTCTGTGCTTCACGGGACCTTCCCTGTCATCTAGAACTCGGGGAGCGGTGATAAACCCGACCTGAGGCACAAAGCCCCATCCTGACTCACAGGAGCTGTGCTGGCTTTGAGCCACTGGGAAAATGGAGTGTCACACTTCTGCTGGCTTTCTGAAGATCATCTCTGGGACTAGTCAGGGAGCGTCTAGTGTGCTGCTTCTAAAGAACACTGAGGTTAAAGTTCAGACTGGGTCCAAGCACTGTGGGAAGCTCCCTCCCTAGAAGGGGACGCTGACAAGCCCCTGCAGTGTGTATCACCTTTGCTCAGCCTGGGAAGGAGCGCCAAGACTCCAGGGAGCCAGCAAGCCAGGAGGACCGCTGTGTGGCCACGACTGCTCCATGTGCTCACAGCCTGGGAGATACCGACACACAAGGGCACGCAGTGACCACGGTCCTCGCTGCCCTCTGCCAGGGACGAAGCAGCTCGCTGACCTAACCGTGGCCCGGACGGCTCCTGTTAAGTGCATGATGCATGGTCTTCTGTGCGAGGGGGCGGTGCTGCTGAAGCCTGAGGAAGCTGCAGCAGGGACACCTGGACGAATGGCTCTCCCTCTCCTTGGCTTCTCCTCAGAGTCCCCCGAGATCAAGAGTGTGACGAGTACACGGCTGGTCTTGGAGAACCAACCCCTCTGTGATCTGCACTCTGAGTCGGCGCAGGACAGCTGTTTCTGCTGCCCGCTCCCTTCTCCGGGAATGCCCACTGTTACTAGCTTATTTAAACAGAAATGTTACCTTCACCCACCATCTTTCGATGTAAAATCCATCTCTCCATTGCTACTGCACCTTTTCCCCAGAAACTGCATACCCTGCCATGTTTACAATGTGTTTTTGCAAGATTTAGTGAGTATAAGCATCAACAGAAAACCCAGATCCATCCACAGTGAAACTCCCTCTTGCTCATGAGATGACAACCTGCAGCTACACTGAGGAACAGCTCCCTCCTTACCTTTACTGTTAAAAATGACTTACATTGACATTTCCCTCCTCTTTAAAAGATTACAAAGTGTTTTATAAACTCATCCCATGTTTGCTCGTGCCAGTCGCTTCACCCACACAAGTGACATCAGAATGAGCCCCAGAGTGTACCACTGCCAAGAGGCATTCAGGCCCTGGATGCTGATTCTGAGAGGGGAAGATTTCCACCTGACCCCCAACCCCGATATGCATCTAGGTCAAGACCCTCCAGAAGCGTAAGATTTGGCACTTGAGGAAATTAGAGCTCATGCAAGTTTAAAAATTACAACTTGTGAAAGAAACATCTAACTTTTTGCTAAGCAAGTGCTGGTAACCAAGTTTGAAGACAGATGAAGGTGACCAAGGTGGCTCCCAGTGGCCGGAACCACCTCTCCCTGTGTGGGGACGGCCACACACACACTGTACACAGCCCGAACTGCACCGCAGGCTGGACTCTCTGTCTGCACTGGTGGGGGTGTGCCCACCTCCTCAAACAAGCAGCTGCCTCCGGCACCTCTCAGCTTGTCCCAGGCCTTCCCGGCAGGGCTGAGGCCAGAGGCTTGGAGGGCGTGGGGCCGGGCAGGTGGGCACCGCTGCCCACATCGTTCTGCTCTGTGAACAGCCTCAGGAGGAACGGGTTCCAAACCACGTCATATGTGATACCCACTAGTTCTCGGTGGGAAATTTCACCCTCAGTGAGTTGGAAGGAGGGCTGGCTTCCGTTAAGACATTTCTAGAAGCAAGTGTCCTGTCCACCTACCACGCTCCAGATGCCCCCGGCCCTCTCAGCCTCAGGTGTCACCTGCCCCAGGAAGCGAAGCTGGCAGCGAGAGGCCTCATCCCGTCTGCTGCTGCCAGGCGACACTTCTGAGCCTGCCCTCCTGTCCCAAGCCCCACCTGCTGGTGATCCATCCCTCCTGACATGATTTCTGCACCATCACCCGGGTCCCTGCCTCTCCAGGGGGCTCACTGAGGCACGCAAGCCTGTTCTCCTGGGCCTCCAACCGGCCAGGTGAATCCTGCCACCAACATCAGGCTCACAGTGACAGGCAAGGGTGGCGTCACAACACTCACTTGTATCGGTTTAACAGAAGAGCAGACAGATGTCCTCAGGGAACAAAAAGGAGAAGCTGATGATGCTCTAATACAACCACAGCTTTGACTAGACGGACCTTTGTCAGCAAAGTAATGTCTCTGCTTTTTACTGCACTGTCTAGGTTGGTCACAGCTTTTCTTCCAAGGAGCAAGCGTCTTTTAACTCCGTGGCTGCAGCGGCCATCCGCCGTGCTTTTGTCCGTCACTGTTGCCACTGTTTCCCTGTCTACCTGCCGTGAAGCGAGTGCTGCAGTGCCCCTTCCGGAGTTGGCCCCCTGCTCAGAGCCCTGGGCCCTGGTTCTCCCTCACACTCTTCACACTGGACCTCTCTGCTCGCACCCCCATGCTTCGGACTGTGATGCAGACACAGCCCTTTCCTGAAGACCGTGGCCGGTCACCCCGCTGTCCGTCCGGTTTCCAAGCCTTCCCCGCTACCAGCTGTGCTCCCCTGTCTTCCTGGTTGACTGTGAGCACTCCCTACTGTGCTGTGCAATCTCAGAAGCTGCCTCAAGTCCTGTGTGGGATGCGCCAACCACGGCTGCTCTGGGTCTAGACCCGTGTCAGGGACACCTGGCCCGTTCTCCGTGCTGGAAGCTGGTCTGGAGGCACGTTTCCCTGCAGCCCACGCTTCCCATGAGGTCTGTCCCAGCAGCGACTCGGTGGTTGTGGAGGGATCCAGCCTTCACCTGTGAGAACAGCTACTCTACTCGTAAGACCCAACTGTTTTTATGCGTAAAACTGAGTCACTTACTACTAAGTCCCAGTATTTTACATCATGAGGGTACGCTGCTGATCCTGAGAAGACTGGAAACGGTAAATGTTTGATGTTCACATACAAAAGGACAGAGACTTACAATGCTAATTCTGTAGGTCTATAATGTTTAACTTTATAATTCAGATTTTAAAATTAACTTCCAAGAGCAGACCCTGTGGTGGTAGGCCGAGCACTACTTGTTAACAACCTGAAGTCCTTAAGAGAGCAGGTCCTTGACGTGAGAAAGGTACCCAGAGGGCAACACCATACACACCTGTCACAGCTGCCAGGTCACTGGGGACAAAGACCAGCACAGCCTGGCATCACTGTGGGCACCACTCACCCTGCAGGGCCCCTCAGAGGAAGGCAGGTCCCCAGGGCTGTGGTCTGAACATTTACATCCCCTCAAAATGCACATGTTGAATCTTAACTCCCAAGGTCAAGGTGGAGGTTAATTAGGTTAACTGGGGGTGGGGCGTTCAGGAGGCGATGAGGTCTTGAGGATGGAGCCCCCATGAATGGGAAGAGCGAGACCCCAGAGAGCACCCCCACCTCCCCGCCCCGGCCCTGTGAGGACACAGTGAGAAGAAAGACGCCCAGGGGCCGGGCCCACCCCAGACAAGGAATCTGGCTCCATCGTCCCGGAATCCCCGGTGTCCACAACTGTGAGAGATACATGTCTGTTGCATTTCCATTACAGTAGCCCAAGCGGACTGAGACTGTGGCCTGGGGCAGGTGGGGTGTCCTTCGGCCCAGCACACGTGGTTGGGGAACACCTGAGGATGCAGCTGGCGGTTCTTCAGTAAGTCCTGAAGCTCAGGCGTCTGCTCGGAAGAACTTGAACGCTGGAACGGGGCAGGCAGGAAGAGGCCCACAGGTGCAGCCCCGGTGCCAGGCTTCCAGGAGGGTCTCATCCTGCCTGCAGGTGGGGGAGCACGGCAGCCAGGCCTGCAGCTCAGAGCACTGGAGAGGAAGCCGACCTCCTGCATCCAGTGGCCTCCCAGCCCCTGCGGACACAGGCCCCGGGCACCCGCCTCCCACCTCAGCAGGGCCAGCAGACGAGCGCGGCCGCTGGGGGACAGGCCCTGAGTGTGGCGTATCCTCGCTCCCCGCACCCGCAGGCCCATCCTCGCGCACACAGACATCTCGCCTCTTCAGCTCTTCTCTGGCGGGAGCACTGAACCGCCCCCTCCCCACCTCCTGGGGAGGCGGGCTGTCCCCGGGGGGCTGCACAGCAGGCAGGCCGCTCGCCTGGCTGTCAGAGTCACTCCTCTCTCCGCTCCGCTGGAACACCACCGTCACCTCTCCTGGGCCCTGGGGCCCGAGTCTCGGAGCCCGAGAACCTCGGCCAGGACTTCACAGACTCTTGACAGAGCCCAGCGACCAGAGAAGGACAGAAGATCTGGTCTGGGAGGCGTGCATTCAGAGTCTCCTTTCTACTGTCTTCAGGCCTTGTTTTATAAATCCACCCTTCGTACAAGTCCCCCAGCCCATCACTCTCACAAAGTATCCCCTCAAACCCTCGATCCCAGTCCTCCAAGGCATTCGCTGCTGGTTCCACATCTGGACTATGAAGGGATCCTGGCTGGCTCTGAACTCAGCTTGCCACTGGCCACGCAGGGTCGAGGTCTCCGGAGAACACCTCATGGGTTCTTAGGTTAAGCCACTGATGGACATTCAGTCCGTCCTGGGGCCCCTTTGGCTCAGAAACTAGACTGAATTGAGATATCCTTTTTCTCTCTGTGACTAGTGGAGCTCAAATGTGGAATTAGCACTCAGCACAGCAATTTTTTTCTTTTAATTGGTGGATTTCGTCTTTAATCAAGCCGTATCCTAAATAAAAAACATCTGGGAAAACAGAATCAAACAGAGCTGGGCATGGAGGTTCCAATTTAAAATGACCTACATGAATTCTGTATGTAATGATTTTTCTCCTCGTTGATTATAATTATCATCACATAACTCTGGTGTTTTCACGCTGGGGCCTGGTGTCTTCCAGTCTGCAGAGAAGTAGGCAGACAACTACACTGGGAGAAATGGAGCTGGAGAGGACGCAAAGGCCACGACATGGAGCAATTCCTTCACTAGAGAAAAAACCACGCCATGCTTCACATTTTACTTGGCCATTGAACATTTCTTTAAAACGCTTCTTTAAAAAAACATGCAGGTTTTCCTACAGTCAAACGACCTTTAAAAACATCCGCTGACACTAGTTCTCTAACTTACTGGTTACCCGGGACCACCCGTCACTGATTAACACAGAGACCTGCCATCTGAGGGTGCCTGTGTGGAAGGCAGGGGAAGGAGAAATCAGCAGGAGGGTCTGGCCACGGAGGACAGCGGCGCTCAGGAGCGAGGACACTGGACAAGGCTGTGAGGCACATGCCTGCACACAGCGCCCACGTCAGGCCGCAGGGCAGGGCGCTGAGCACACGCTGAGGACACAGCCACAGGGGCAGCGCAGGGAAAAGCAGACAGCACGCCGAGCAGAGCGACAATGTGTAAGAGGGCGGCGGGAGGGCGGCTCTGGGGCCCCCACGTTCTGCCTGGATCTCCACTCAGCCCTGCGCACACTGCCGTGGAGCAGGGACACACAGAGCCCGGGCCCAAGGGTACAGCTACGGCTGCGTTCACAACACAGGAGCCCGTGGGCCTAATGGGCAGCCAACACACCGAGGCCTTCTGCTTCC